>NC_056725.1:274827236-275019736 GCF_019279795.1 Protopterus annectens
TTGGCTATTGGAAGAACTACACAGCTGTGCTGCATGCACTTAGCAAGTGGGGAACACCAATAGGTGCACACCTGGTCATGAACATCACCTAAAAAAGCTATGCTGCCAACTATTCAAACCAGCTCTATCCCTTATTGCACAGAGAGAGAGAGAGAGAGAAAACAAATAAAACATAAACTGAAAAAGAGAAGGGTATAAAGGTAAGTGAAACATGTGCGCATGCAATTGAATGTAGTACTTGGTCTGTAATAATGGGAAATATGATTTGCAGGAATATATGTCCCAACAAGACTTGCTGTGCTAATGTCCTGCTGAACAGCTGCTATGGCCATAGCATCTGTCCCTTTCTGCAGTGGGAGAGATCACAGCCATACCTCTCAACTGTACAGATCTTAACAGAATGTTCAGATTTTCCCATCATAGTTTTTTGTCTGTGCCTCCTGAAATCTGTACTTTTCTGGCAAATAACTGAGGATTGAAGTCATCATGTAATGACAAGCACTTGCGTTTAAGACTCCACATCCTTAAGAGTATTCATGGTAATGCAAAATGTATCATTCTACAAACTTCCTATGTTTGTAACAGGAATATTTAAAGTCTGTCCCTGTTTATCCCCCCATTATTTTAGGCTTTCTCTAGATGTGATGCTCTGAGAGGTTGTGAGGTAGGATTATAGCTCAGGAGTCTGACTCACCCTAAGAAAAAACAGCCCATATATGACAACCGCTGGGGTGTCTGTCAAACAGTTGTGACTGTGCCACTGCTAGGCCAGTTAATGGGATGTTGTCCATATCCATATGTTACCTGTGAATATGAATATAACACATTTGTCTTGTAAAGCTAAGAGACCTATATAGGGCATGTGCATAGTAAAGTACTGTTGCAGACATGTGTGTTGAACTGCATGTGATATATTGAATTAATAACGTTAAACTATACAGTGTTCTGCTGGACAATAAGCACATTTGTGACTGATATCTGTAGTCACGTGCACATATACCTGTGTTATGTCAGCCAAACCATTGGCAAGTCCGTGAGCAATGACATTGTAACATAACAGCCTACTTATGACTGCTGGACATCTTCCAGGTTATCAGAGGGATTTCAAAGCTACTGTGCATTCAACTTAATAATGTATGTTGCAGCTATATTAATACAGTATCAATATTGATGTACCTTTTGTCACCCATTTATGAGTGCCATTGTCCAGATGTACTGCTATAACAGGTTGATAAGTATGATTGAGCAGCAAGATTGTAAATACAGTGTGCCATACTAACATGAAATAGAAATGTATACCAGGTATCCCCTTAGCACATGTATGTATGTGCATGTTCAGCTGGAAGGCGCAAAACTAATCACATGGGTTTCAAGCAGTCAGGTACATAGGTTACGCATGTTGCACTTGTGTGTATTATCAGTGTCAGTGGATACAACAGACATAAATGTGTACAGCTACTGGTTGTTGCATTGCCCTGACATTGATAAAGTACTAGAGTAGGCATGGTTATCAGGTAGTAATCGGAGAAGTGTCCAACTGTGTTATGACCCTCTGTCCATTTCTACCACTACCAGCTATATAAACAGCTATATACGGTGGATATCACAAGTGTACACACCCTTGTTGGAGTGCCAGGTTTGTGTGTTGTATGACAATCAGACCACAGAAGATCATTTCATAATGTTTCTCATCTTGAATGTGACCCCTAACCTGTACAATTCCATTGAAAACAAACTAGGAAGGTGAGCAACTATTAGATGATGATGTGCCATGATGTTAAAGTCCAAACCAAGACAAATGAATGTTGTAACTATCTCAAGAGGTGCATACACAACATATCAGTTTAAGGGTGTGCACACTCATTCAACTGGCTTATTGTACTGATTATTATTTCCATATGTTTTCACAGACCAGATTATGTTTTCAATTGAATTGTACAGGATATAGGTCACATTAAAAGTGGGAATTATTTTGAAATGAGTTATTGTGGTGTCATGTTCCAATTAAACAAATACCAGGCATTGTAACAGGGGTGTGTACCCTTTAAATCCACTGTATTTATGTGGACTTGGAGTACCTGACCTGTATAACCAGGTAGAGTAATCCCCTTTGTTGGACAGCAGCAATACACAAACCACATAATAAGTTGCTATATTGGCTGTACAGGGACACATAGGTGCAGGCAACAACTTGGAAGCAAGTCCACCTCTATCTAAGCAAGAATATAAATTCACAGGTGACTTCCTGTAAGGCTGACTATGACTACAAATCAGACATATCCGCACCACCAAGGACAATTGCAACAGCACCTCCAGATATGTTGTCAGTCTCAGAGGAAACAACATAATTCACCTTGTACTGGGGGTAAAGAACACCTCATACACACATGCCATGGATATAGGCAAACTGCATCAGACAGGTTAGGTGGAACATCGCCACCCTGTCCACCCCATTGTACACGGGGATCTGCTCATCAACCACACTCCTCCCCTAAGCAATGATGGCAACAACAGCATATCTCCGTGGGGCATAATAACATCACTGTCTGCTTCCTACATGAATTCAGGCATGTGCTCAAGCTCCATCACACACCACAATTAAACACAGATCTGCCACCATCCACAGAACATCCACATGGAAAATGGCCACTGTCAACACTCTGCACAGAAATGAATGGAGAATAGAGGATTATGCAATCAAGTGTCCAACAGTGGGGGAATAAGACAGCTCAGTGCCAGGAGTGTAATGCAAGCTGCTATAGCCATGATTGCATGGAGGGTTATGGTGTAGTGTGGATTATCTGCAAGTAATATCCATTGTTGATGTGCAATTTGACAACTGTATCAGGTCCTGTGAACTTTTTCCTGTTTATGTCTTCCAGGTAACATGCAGAGGGCTTTCCTACCAGCATTCTCTGTTGGGGAAACTGACATCATCACCCAATATGTGATTGAATATTATGCCCTGTTATTTGGACGGAGAGCAGAAGATGTGCGGGAGAGGACCACCTTGTAGAGCAGCCTGGTCCATAATGTAAATGATGCTGGCCTGCACAGTAGAATGTATGAGGAGGTGCAGCATTGGGCCACTGATCTCATCTACCATGTCCGTCAATGGGATGCTGCTGTAGCAAGGGACCAGCTAGCCACAAGTGGGGGCCCAGCCATCCAGCCCCCACTGATACCCACCGAGGAGCTCCTGATCAACCTTCACCATGCCTGTCAATAGGATGCTGCTGTAGCAAGGGACTGGCTAGTCACAGGTGGGGGCCCAGCCATCCAGCCCCCACTGATACCCACCGAGGAGCTCCTCATCAACCTTGGGGCACCCACCCAATGCACAAGCCATGAAGCTGAGGAAAAATTGTGGAGGTGGGTTGCACATACACACACTGGACGAGGAGCAAGCAGGTAATGGCCTAGTGGGGATTGGTACACTAATGTATCAGACATACATGTATTTGTATTGTATCTACATCCATGTCTCAGGTCTGATTGCAGTTGTGGATGGAGATTTCTAATGCACAGAGGTGCACATCTATGGTGAGGGCAGAACTGTGTGTATTATTGGGGTTAGTACTGTAAATGTGAAGACATGCTGCATCCATCCTGTACCAAGGCCACATTTGAGTCTGCTGATAATAACTCCCTCTCACAACTGCCTAGGACCCTCTGGTCTGCATATGGGACAGCAGCCTGAAGCTGGTGAGTATGACATTGTTCTGTTGTTGCCTGGAAATACCCCAGGCATATGAAAGGCATGCATTTTACCATGCACACAACCATCAGTAATAGCTATATTACTTTATATAATAGCTATATTTCTTTTTGTGCATGTTCACTTGTGCTGGGGTTAACTGCATTGTGCCATTGTGGTCACCACTGGGGCCTACCTGATGTGAATTCAACATAACTGTAGCATACCTCACAAATTGTCAGTGCCAAGACATCTGGAAAGAGGCCAGCAAAATGGGATGGACAAATGGCCTAAGGTAGGGACATGTGTGACACATTAGTACAGTGGGTATAAATTGTGTACACATCCCTATTAAGATGCATATCTCTTCAAGCTTTTAATGTGACACATAACATGAACAGTTCACTTGTAAAACCAAGCATCTGGACTCTTTTTTTGCACCTACAAGGCTGGCCACCTGTGAGAGTGGCAGACGTCATATCCATGATGTTTCAGTCAGGTATAATACCTCATCCTGCTGTATGTGTCAGTACCCTCACTCTGGCCTATTTGGCTACAATATCATATACATGGGCATTGTTAAGGCACATAGACCACTTCTCACCATGTATAGGTTTCAAACATATGGATATTCCAGACACATCTGCACAGAAGACTGTATAATGGTTTGACCTGCTGCATGTGATGCAGATGCTGTTACCACATTATATAAAGCAATGGCAGCGGGAGGTGGTTACCAGCCATGCATGGTACACACATCAAAATGGTATAAGCCACACAAGATATGATCCTCACACACAAACAGTTGCCAGCATTTGGATTAGAACTCCTGCTTATTTAGGTATTTCTACTATAGTGCTACGCAGTTATCAGACGCACCACACAGCTTATCAATTGCCATCTACTCCAAAGGTACTTCTAAGGTAGATGACATCAACATGGCAACTAAATTGGAGTGAAAGAAAGTGTAAAGGGTAGTACATAGGTCAAAAATGGTGTAACCCAGACACTTCATGATTCTCACAGAAAGACACACACACACACACACACACACACACACACACACACACACACACACACACACATACACACACACATCCAAACAGTTGCCAGTAGGGTGATTAGAATTCCTACCTATCTATTTATTGTCACTATAGTGCTATGCAGTCAGACGCGCCACAGAGCTTATACAGTTCCACCTACTCCAAAGGTACTTCTAGGCTGGATGATATCAACAGGACTAGTAAATTGGGGAGAGGGGAAGTGTGAAGGGTAGTACACAAGTCAAAAATGGTATAAGCCAGACAATACATGATGTTCACACACACACACACACACACACACACACACACACACACACACACACACACACACACACACTTGCCAGTACTGGGATTAGAACTCCTGCCTATCTAATTATGTCTACTATAGTGTTATGCAGTTACCACATGTGCTACAGAGCCTACTGAATTTTCACATGGCCAAAGCTCCTGATAACTGCACAGCTGAGGTAAAGTATTACAAGTTGCAGAAAGTCTGCCTTCTGGTCACCCTTACATTGTGCTAGTTCTTTATGTCTTGCACTTCAAATAGCATTATGGCTTGACAATTCATCTGGTTATTGTCTCAAGAAGTGTGGCACAGCTGGGAGCCGTCAGTGGTACTTGTTCATCACAGACGTAGCTCCAGTACTTACTAGTTATGTCCACCCCTCTTGGTATGATTGAAGGGCAGTTTTCTGTGCTTTCACCCATTAACCTTGTGCACTTGTCCATTCTGAGGCACTATTGCAACTGCCTCATGTACACAGACAACCATCCCCTCTAAACTCCAAACACTCAGACCTTTGAGAGTTACCCATATATCACCAAATGTGACATATGCACTCTCCAGCAAAAACTGGACTAGCAAGTCAAGAGGATAAGATCAACACCTGCACCACACCATGTGGAGCACATAGCTCACCATGACATCCACTTTGACAGCTATGACATACAGTGAAAAGCCATACACCCACCTTCACAGAGGCACTCAATGGACATTTACCCAAACAGTACAGACCAGCAAGACAGACACCCACTCAGACACCGTGACATGGCACATGCCAAGGGACACATATTTAATCTACACAGTGTGCCACTCAAACAATGCTCCTAAGGCTAACCACCTTGCACAGTGATCATGAGTAACTCAATACTGATGCACACACATATCCCACTCACTAAGTTGAATATGGATCAGGTAACACATAAGTATCTATCACATGCCAGGATCCAACATATGACACAGCCAGTCATGGCACTCCACAACAACTATGAGTATCACTCTGTATCCATGTGGGTGTGAATTACTTGGGACACACCTCCCTGGACTACATGACAAGAGACATGGTTGAACTCTCTGATTATGTGGTCCAGGCAGGTGTGACAGTAGCCCTGAGCACTGTACCACAGTCACCCAGAATGATGCTGCAGTACTATCAACAGATGAGTGACTGCAACATTGGCTTACATGCTTTGTGTCATTCTCAGGGGATCCAGTACCTCTCTGCTTGGGATGACATGATTGACAGAACCCAATGACTTGCCACAGATGTCCTACATCTGTCAGTGCTGAGTTTCTAGACACTGGCTAAGTGCCTTGCCACCCCTATAATGCCTTATTAGGCAGTGTTCCTAATGTCATTACCACCAAAACAGCTAGACATGTATGCAATCTGAGGGTCATGCTGCTCAACAGTAGACATCTAACAGTCAGGATGCAGTCACTCATCGAAGTCGTTGGAGTGGAGAACACATGTCTGTTGTAATGGAGAGGTGGTTCACAGTAGCAGACAGAAGCCCTGCAGTATCAGGCTATGATGCATTCCACAGCTGTCAATCCCCAAAGATGAACCACACCTCCACAGGTGGTGTTATCTCCATATTCATTATGGCTAGGAACACCCCCAGACTAGTACACTAGCATAATGCATTGGAAATACTTCCGGTACAACTGGCTTGGGGTAATAGTGCAATCCAGACCATAGTCTGCTATGGGTCCACATCTATGTCCCTAGACTGTCAATGCACATTCCACAACACCCTGCCATCTGTGATGGTCCAATGCAACACTGACATAGTATGAGATTTCAATTTTCCCTCTATCACCTGGGAAAGTAGGCAAGCACCAGTACAGTGGCCCAACACTTCTGGGATTCATCATTTCCAATGCCCTGGACCAGCTCATACTGACCCATGGTAGAGGATGCAACAACCTTGACCTGTGTTGACTACTTAAAAAATGAGACTGTTGCTCATCCACAGTTGTCAATCCCCACATGGTGAGATCCACACAGGCTGTAATCAACATGGAACTCAACATGTCAGCCGCACGCCTCACAAAGGTAATGACCTTGCAAAACCTCTCCAAAGCTAACTTCGCAGCCATGAAAACAGGGGTGGATGACTTCACTGCACCCATGGCAATGGGGAATACCTGCATGACTGTGGAATCATATACATATGCACTGTACAAACATGTACAGGAATGCACGGTACTAGCCAGAGCCAACAGAGCCCAGACACTGTCCTCCAAACACTGGGAGACAATGTGATGGTCCCCTGCCATTATTAAAATGTACAACAGAAGGAGGACACTATTGCAGAGAAAGGTGGTATCCCATGACTGTTGAACTCCCTTATTAGCCTCAAACACAACTTTGGATCCCACATTGAATCCCCTACAGGTATCTATGATGGCAGACATCCAGCAGTAACTGACGACAATCACAACAGCCTTTGATAGTTACATCAACACCCTCCACAGCATGAAACACAAGTGCTGTCAGTTACTGCACAATGCTAATACCTATCATGAGACAACAGATACTGGCCACAGTCCTGGCAACACATTCAGTTCCAGCTTTACCCCTCTCTCCCCCCACAAGTGAAGTGCTGAGTGAATGTGTTCTCACATGCTGTATCCTGTTTCTGTTCTAGGTGTTTGTGTGTCACCAGCATGGGGCCTTGCAACAAGACCAAGCAGTGTGGCAGTGTGGTAACACATCCACCAAGTCTTAGGCAGGGTACAGCTGCAACACAATGATTGCATATGCCTCACAGATTATAGGGTTGAGGGTTGTACATAGGTATATGTTGATTTACAACATCTGTTATAGAGTGGAGAATCATATGTGTTGTGGTTTGAGCACACCTCTAATTGCTAATACCCACAGCCACAGAAGATAGTCATCTACCAAACACACTGAGATTGCTATTTACACAAACACACACACACACACACACACACACACACACACACACACACACACACACACACACACACACACACACACACACACACACACACACACACACACACAGTTCCATAGGTTCATTGCTTCAAAGGTGTGTAGTAGGTGAATGGGCCTGAAGGCTCTACAAGGCTAGCCCAAAGGAATACTCTGACATCAGGCCACATGACAATAGTCCCCTGTGTGGCTCAGGAGTATAGTCACTGGAGTGGTCCCCATGGGTGCGTATTGTATTCCCCATCCACTCATATAAATTTTATATTGTTGATGGCCAGTGATGTGCAATACTTCACATGTATGTGATTTATATTCCATAACATGGACAGTGTCTGGGTTGTGCACATGTCACACATGCATGTTTTTTGAAGTGTGGAAGTGTGCTTGAGATCTCTGGGGCATGTTGTATGGACAGATTGGTATCTTCATAAGTAGCATTCTTTACCTAGTTTGGTGAGACATGGCTGTGTAACTGAGGTAGTGATTGCACCTACATAGACAGTATGATATGGGGATTCATTGGAGTTATTGGAGTCTGTCCATACAGGACATGTGTATAAGATGTTTGGGATACATTTGCAGACTCTACAGTTGTTGCAGGTGTCCAGTGGGGAACATGGCAAAAAGGCCACCGTACACATTGATTGGGGTTACTGAGGGGATGGAACAGGGTGCCATGTCCTTTTACTTGCTGGATAACACACACTAAGTCAGGAGCTGTAACACATCAACGTACTTTCTGATGTCAGTGGCACTGTTGTGATCTACAGACAGCTGACTGTCAACCTGTGTTCCCCATTCTGATATAATTTCATCACTGTTCAGTGGACAACCACCAGTGTATTACTTCATGTGAGCCATGGTGTTCCCAAAGGTAATGGCAGCACCTTTCTTGGCATTGAGGTAATGTCCAGGGTTCTGACAACAGTCATAAGTATCAAGTGGCCTTTGGACATCATGTCAACATCACATGGATTGGGAATGCTACCACCCACCTTACTGTTATATGCAAACATTATCAGCCAGGATGCCTTTGTGTTCTCCTGCACCTCAGAAGGGTAGACCCCAAACATGAGAGAACATGGGTCCATACCCTGTGTGACACCAGTCATGTCTGGTCATCGGTTCGACATGGAATCCACTGCAATCACACCGTGGCTAGTATCTGTGAGGCGATTTGCAGGAGAAATGCTGATATAGTGGTTGCTGCCTAGCCAAGTGTGTTTGTACATGATTCCTGGGTTGAGAGTGGTCTCTGAGTATTAGAAGGGTTGGCTATATTGTTAACTAATCCATACTGTCACAAAGTCATTGCACATGGCACTACACATTTAGGGCTGTGGATTGTCTACACCAACCGCTACAGTGTTTGACAACTGCTGGCCTTGTAATGTGGACATTGGGACATATACTAGGTCCTCAATATAACAATTTAGTAAAAACTACCCCCCCATGGATCCTGTTATTACACAATCACACCATCCCCCACACAGGATACTGATGACAGACAGTGACACACACCCTCACGCACACACACTTGCCAGTACTAAGTTTTGAACCCCTACCTATCTATGCATTGCTACTACAGTGTTACACATTTATCGCACAAGCCACAGAGCTTATAAGATGGATGCTGTCCCAAGGTACTGCTAAGTTGAGGAACATCACCAGCCCTGGTAAATACTGGCATTGGGTGATGTAGTGGGTGAGAGATTTCATAAAATATTTTACTCTACACACACATTTACTTTGGCCAGGAGTGAGGCTCGAACCTCTAGCTAACTATGTTTTCAGACCTTTACATTACACATTTATCACATGCATCACTGGCCTTATATGGTTTAGGGTTGCCAACAGGTACTTCTAAGGTGAATGATATCTGCAGGACTGCTAAAGTCAGGCACTGAGAAGTGTACTGGGTGTTAATGGGGCCAAAATCTTTAAGGTACGAACACACACACACACAAATATATATATATATATATATATATATATATATATATATATATATATATATACACACACACACACACACACACACACACACACACACACACACACACACACACACACACACACACACACAAATACGTGTCAGGAATCAGATTCAAACCCCTACCTGTTCAGTTATTGCTACTACATTGTTACGCATTTATCACACACGCCACAGCACTTTTACGAGTACTGAGATTAGAACTCCCCCCTAAGTAGTGTTTTGCATTACTGTATCACACAGTTATCATGAGGGCCACAGAGCGTATATGTCAGAGAGTTGCCCAAAGGTATCTTTGAAGGTGAGTGACAGCAGCAGTGCTAAAGGAGAAGTAAGGGAAGTGTAGTGCATGTGAATGGCCACAGAAGTAGGTCTCTACAAAGACACACACACTCTCTCACATAAACATACACATATTCCTAATTGCCATGGCTAGGATTAGAACTCTTACCTAAGTAGTTTGCTACACTATAGCATTATGCAGTTATTGCAAATGCCACAGAACTTATATGTGGGAGAAATGTCCAAAGGGATCTTTGAAGGTGAGTGACATCAGCAGCAGTGCTAAAGGAGGGGTAAGGGAAGTGTAGTGAGTGTGAATGGCCAAAGATTCAGGTCTCTATAAAGACACACACACACAGTCTTTCTCACACAAAAACACACATATTTTCACAATTGCCAGGCCATGGATTAGAACTCTGCCTAACTAGTTTGCTACACTATAGCATTATGCAATTATCGCAAGCACCATGGAGCATATATACTGGAGAGCTGTCCAAAGGTATTTTTGAAGTTGAGTGACATCAGCAGCAGTGCTAAAGGAGGGGTAAGGGAAGTGTAGTGAGTGTGAATGGCCACAAAATCAGGTCTCTACAAAGACACACACACTTTCTCACACAGGCACACACATTTTCACAGTTGCCAGGACCAGGATTAGAACTCATGCCTAACTAGTTTGTTACACTACAGCATTACACAGTTGTCACAAACACCACAAAGCTTATAGGGCTGAAAGCTGCCCAAAGGGTTATTTCAGGGTGGCTGACATCAACAGGAGTGCTAAAGTAGGGCAATGGGAAGTGTAATGAGTGTGCATGGCCTCAAGCACATTAATCTAGAAACACACACACACTGGCGCACAACTTTACATTTGACAGGACTGAGATTACAACTGCTACATGGATACTTATTTGTACTATAGTGTTACACTGTTATCACAAGCACCTGTGAGACTATAGGGCTGAGGGCTACCCACATTAACCTCTATGGATTTACCTATATCATATCTACCCCAACTAGAACTGACAAAACATCCAAACACCAGTCCATCTTAGACTGGTTACTGTTATCTGACCCCACTGTCTTTCAGAAATCTGGCTGTCTTCTTGATAGTCTAAGTGACCATCAACCAACCTACCTAATTAGGAATAGATCCCACTGCATCAGCCAACCCACCCCAGAACAGTATGTAATAAAAGGAACTTTAGAGCCTCAGACTTCCCTAATTCACTAAAATCCTGTAATTGGACTTCCCTAATACAACTGCAAAGCCATGCAAGTACTTTAAGTCTAACTTCCTAGAAATCCTAAACTATCATGCTCCCTCCAGAACTATAAGAATAAAAGCTAACTGCACCTCATGGCTAACAAAAGATACTAAAACTATAATGAAAGACAGGGACAAGGCCTGGACACAAGATCAGAAAAACAGAACCACTACTCTGAGACAAAATTATCTGGAACTCCACAACAAAGCCAAAAAGCTAATTAAAGCTGACAAAATTAATTACTACAAAAACATGCAAGAAAAATATGTTCACAACCCTCAAAAATTCTGGGCCACAATAAATGGTATACTGCACCCAGGCAAATCTACTACTCCATCTCCCTGTGTTGCCAAATAACCATGATAACATTCCCACAAAATTTAACAAATACTTTACAGAAACAATACAAATGCTTGCTAATACCCAAAATGCCAATAATAGCCCATACCAATAACTACCCCAACCCACACCAATATACAAAACAATACCTCCAGGTTTTCCCTGCATCCAGTGCCCACTAAGGTAATTTCTAAACTCCTTAAGAAATGTAAACCAACCACACTAGCAGCTGATAACCTTCCAGCAGAATTCTTACACATATCAGCCGAAGCCATAGCCTATCCTGTGTCTAGTCTCATAAATAGTTCACTATCAGAATGCAAGGTACTCACCTCATGGAAAATATCACATATTATTCCACTGCACAAAGGAGGCAACTCCCTAGAACTCATCAACTATCACCCAATCACAATTTTATCTCCTTTATCCAAAATATTAGAAAGAGTTTTTCATTCTCAACTAATGCAGTGCCTGAATACAAATCTGCTTTCCAAATCTCAGTATGGCTTTAGACATTCCCACAGCCCCACCACAGCACTAATATCATTTACCATCTTAGTCAACCACCATAGAAACAAGGGTCTATTCGTATCTTCGATATTCTAACTTATTAAAAGCCTTTGACATGGTAAACCATAGTATGCTTCTTGAAACTCGGTCTTCTCTAAACATATGCACCCCTCTATATCATGGTTCAATAATTACTTAGGCTGTCAGCAAGCCATTCTATGGCAAGACCAGCTGTCCCCCTTATTACCAGTATCCATAGGAGTCCCACAAGGTTCCATCCTCGGCCCATTGCTCTTCTGTTTATTTACCACCCATATCTCTTCAGCCTTACCCACTGCCTCAGTCATGCAATAAGCTGATGACACCACCATAACTGCTGCCCCACCCTAAATGAACTACAAACCCTAGCCCAAACTAACTTTACTCTAGCCGAAGCATGTTTTACTAACATCAAACCTATTCTTAAGCCCAAAAAAACTAATTCTTTTCAGTCCTAGGAATTATCCCCCTCTAAAGAATGATTTTACAATAAACTCCAAAGACAAGATTCATATCACTCCAACCACACACACCAAACTACTAGGTGTAAAAATCGACAATCATCTAAAATTCGACATTCACATAGCACAAACCATCAAGAAATTAAAAAAAAAATCTTGGACTCCTCTAAAGGAACAGTTTATCACTAAAAGTACCAAGCCATGATTGCAAGGACCCATCTCTTATCCATCCTCCCCTATCTTAACTAATCTCTATCACACAGAACTATAGAAAATGGAATATTGTTGCAAGATAGACACGTTTGCTACTGAAGCCTCATATATGTCCCATCACTGTCCATCCCTTAAGCAGCTCAACTGGCTTGAGGTACCTCAACTACTGCTACTCAATCAACCCTCAATACCACACAAGCTCTACTACCTTCTGGATAAAACCCCATCAGTCCAGCATCTAATTCAGCCCCACACTACCACAAGAGCCTTAATATCTAGTAACCAGAACCACATAACTGTCATCAAATATAAAAATGATGCTGGTAAATCTCTCTTTGCCTGCACCATAGCCACAATCTGGAATTCACTACCAAGTCACATAACCTCTACTTCCTTTACTATCCAATTTAAAAAAAACCCCTGAAAACCCACTATCTAAAAAATTGGCTTTGCTCATGCTACACCCCAGGTTAAGCAATACCAATGCACTGTTGGAAGGATTCTGCTAACGGTCACCAGTTTTTCACTGACAGCTTGTTAAGCTGTTGATATTTACTTTACAGTACTAATATCTGTCTTCTATAACACTTGCAAACATCACCTGTTCCCTCAACCCAACATCCTACAGTAACAAACTTTATTCTTACCTAATTCTATCCTTCACAATACCCCTATTCCTGTATTCATGTTTCAAAAATGTTTTTGCTAATCTGATTTATGTACTTTATGAATTGCCAACTTTTATTGTTTAATTTCTACTTCACTGTAATCTGATATGTATGCTATTCTCACTTTTCTCCCATGTATTATATTATATTATATTATATTATATTATATTATACACCCATAGCTATTCTGTTCTCTCTAATCTTTTATCCACCCACATATACTCAATACAGACCCTGCCCTAGTACTTTACTATGACTACAGCTAAAACACTAATGCTGCTACCCTTAGAACCCCCACTATTCATTCCTTATCACCTAAGCTCCTATGAATATGTACAGCATCTTGAAATCCAATACCCAAACTCTCAAACAGACACCAACCCAGCATTTAATAAGTTTATCCACCACATAACCACCCCCTCTCCTAATTCCTTGCCCCCCCAATTACCATCACCTGACTAAATACCACTACATTAGCTTAAAAAACAAAAGCTACGAAAAAATCATAAACACATTTTTAAGACTCATAAGCAACTTAAAAATGAATCTTATGAAGGATGGAGACATCCACCCTAACCCTGGTGCAACCACAACAGTAGACCCAAGCACACCATCATACAACCCAATGTGTACTACCCAGATTGATAGACTTCCAAACTCATTTCTGGTCTTTCATCTCAACATCAGAAGCCTAAACAACAAGATCCATAGCCTACATGGACTCTTAGCTGTTCACTCCCCTGATATCCTCTGCCTCACAGAAACCTGGCTAAGACCAATAACAAGAGATAACAAAATAACCCCCCCACAGTACAACATTCTTAGACTGGACCATATCTCCAGGAAAGGTGGCAGGGTAGCTCTACTATACAAGTCTACCATAACAATAACAATTGACACCCAAAAGCCACCCCAGTTTGGCAATGCAGAAATTCTCATCACCAGACCAATAATAAACAAAAATAAATGCAGATACATTGTCTGCATTTATATTCCACCCGGCAAGAATGATAATACTCTAGAAAATATCTTACTTTGGCTAGCTTCTAACTATTCCCAGGAAACCATTGAACATTGTCTTGAGAGACTTTAACATCAATTGGAACACCTGTTCCTCTGAAACTCCTTCCACCCATTTAAACCTCCACGGGTTTACTCAGTCATTGCCACCCCCACCAGATTTAGCAAAAATAGAGTCAAAGATAGTATCCTTGATTGGATACTTATTAACAGCCACCCCCAAAAGTTCAAGTCAGGTACATTACCCGATGATCTAAGTAATCACTGCCTTACCTATATTACTAGGCTCAAAGCCGACATTCCCAACCAGCCCACCTACTAAACTATAAGAAACGTCAGGAACTTTAACCTTGACAACTTCCAAAATGAACTCAAAGCATGTAATTGGAATGTCTTGAAATGACTCCCATTACAAGAAGAAGTTGAGTACTTCAATACCAGATTTCTGGCTATCCTTAACCACCATGCTCCTATCCGTACCATCCATGTAAAAGCCACAGCTGCACCATGGCTATCTATGGAAACAAAAACAAAAATTAAACTAAGAAACAATGCCTGGGCCAGGTGGCATGTTACCAATGCCCCTATGGACCAACTAAGATAGTGGCAGCTAAGGAACCAGACCAAAAAAATCTGTCATTCTAGACAAAAGAAATCACTACACCTTCCTACAACAAAAATATCAGCTAAAACTTCAAAAGTTCTGGGCTGGTTTTAACAATCTTCTCCACCCAAGCCATTCTGCCACTCCTACCCCATCAGTTGCCCTTGATAAATCCCCTGTAGAAATTGCAAACAGCTTCAAATCCTTCTTTACTGAAACTATCCAGTCTCTAGCTACCCATCTCATTCCATCGGACACAAACACCAGCTCTGGCACATCTAGCCCTGATCCACCCAGCAACCAACCCACCTTTACCTTTCAAACCGTACCTACCAACCTGATCCAGACCTTACTCAAAAAGCTAAAACTACTACACTAACTGCCGACCACCTCCCAGCTGAATATCTTCAAAAAGAAGCTGATGGCATAGCAGTTCCCATTTCTATTCTAATCAACAGATCCATCTCAGAAGGATCCATCCCAGCAATATGGAAAATATCACGTTATACCTCTTCATAAAGGAGGAAGTTCCGCAGAATTATCTAACGTTAGACCTACAGCCATTCTTTCACCACTAGCTAAAATCATGGAAAGATGCATACACAAACAAATCATGCACTTTCTTATTCAAAACGGAAAGCTCGCCGACTCTCAGCATGGCTTTAGGCCATTCCACAGTACCACCACGGCTCTTCTATCGTTCTCTAGTGTCATCAATCATCATCATAACAACAACAAACTATCTTCAGCACTCTTCCTAGATCTCTCAAAAGCTTTCAATATGGTCAACCATCAGCTACTGCTCAATACATTACAAACCATCAGTTTATACCAACATGCAATACAATGGTTTCACTCCTACCTAAACGGTAAACAGCAGGCTGTCTTATGGCAAAGCAAGCTGTCATCTCAACTTCCTCTAAAACTAGGTGTCCCACAAGGGTCCATACTAGGTCCCCTTCTTTTCTCTATCTTTATCAATGATCTTCACACCACAATCCCAGGAGCCACCTGAATCCAATATGCAGATGACTCAATGCTAATATGCTCTGCCTCCTCTCCTACACAATTTCTAACCCTCACCCAGACAACTTTCAGCATGGTAGAAACATGGCTAGCTAATCCTCACCTGCTTCTAAATCCTAACAAAACCAAGCTACTACTTTTCTCCCCTAACCATAGACAGTCATTTCCCCTGACCCCAATACTAAACTACTGGGTGTCAGTATAGACGATAATTTAAAATTCGACCTCCATGTAAGCCAGACAATCAAAACCCTCAATAAAAAACTTGGTTCACTCTACAGAGTTAAATCCTTCCTCACCCCCACAGCTAAAATAGCCATTGCTTGCTCACACCTACTTTCAACACTCCTATATGCCTCCCCCCTTCTAGCAAATATAAGTAAAACTGAACTGAATAGACTCACAACCTGCTATAATCACATTGCCAGGTTTGCTATGGGCTCTCCTTTCAGAACCCACCACTGCATCAACCTCAAACAGCTTGGATGGTTGGAATTTCCCAATCTTGTCAAGTATAACCTGCTGATATTGGCTAACAAAATCCTATATAACCCAAATAATACTCCGGCCCTTAGAAATCATATCCTCCCCATAATAACACAAGACTGCTCCGCTCATCCAATAAGCTACAAATACAAACAACTAGAATTAAGAATGCTGCTGGCATGGCCCTATTTGCAAATTCTGTAAGCAGAACCTGGAACAAACTTCCAGGTGCCATTACCATGCTTCTCCTCCCCAGACCAATTTAAAGCCTTAATTAAACAACATATGGCATTAAAATGGATATGCCACTGTGACAAGCCTGGCTAAATCAACATCAAGTATGTAATTTACTTATCTAATAGATACTGTTATCTTCTACTAACTTCAGAGAGGGAAATTTGTACTCCCTGCTGTCTGTATGTACTTTTATCTGTATTCCTCTTTTTCAACTACATTTATATCAACATTGTAAATATCATATATAACCATGTTTTTTATTCTCAACTGCTTTCATTCTTGTATTATGTTTGGAGCTTATCTCCACGGGCCTCTGCTGAAAATAGACTCTGATTCCAGTCGGACTAACCCGGTCAACAAATGTAAAATAAATAAATAAATAAAAATAAATAACATTTCTCCTCCTTCCTTCAACATCAAATCTAGCAATGACACCACTATCTCCTCTGATGACCATACAAAGCTTCTAGGCATAATAATAGACAACAACCTTAAATTTGATAAACATGTCAATCACACTATTAAGTCCATCAACAAAAAAACTTTGCTCCCTGTACAGAGCCAAACCTTTCTTCACCCCCCCCTAGCTAGGGTAGCTATTGCAAGATCACCATCCTATCCAAAACTGATCTCAACAAATTATCAGGATGTGCCAATCATATAGCTATATTCACTACTGGCATGGCAGTTAGGACCCACCATTGCCAGAACCTCAAAGCACTTGAATGGCTAGAGTATCCTACCCTTCTACAGTTCACCCAGCTTATAGTAGCACATAAAATACTCCATCAACCTGATAACACCCCTGCCCCCAAAAATATTCTCACCCTTCATAGTGCCCCCAGGCCATTGCTCTCAGTTGATAAACTAATGATACTGACCCAAAAATCCAACAAATCTGCAGGTGATGCTATATTTCCCAACTCAACTGGTAAAATCTGGAATCTACTCCCTACTACCATTACCAAGGAAACCTCACTACCCCTATTTAAAAGAGAACTCAAAAAATACCTCATATCTCATTGGCTGTGCTCTTGTTCTAAACCTGACTAACAACTTCACTAACACATGTCTTGCTACCCAACCTGCTGTTTAGCCAAATATCTATGCCTCATAGCATTTGAATGTCCAAGCATTATAAATTATGACATCTGAATGTATTCTATGTTCACATTTTCTGATACATCTTTGCCAATCAGATGTAAGTCTGCACATTGTGTATATTGATATCTCCCTGTATTCTTTGTCTATATTTTTCTAAACATGTCTGCCTGAGTTTAGCACTCACTGATGGATGTTTTTTGGTATATTGAGCTTTTCTCCCTGGACCTCCGCTGAAAATGGACCTATATTCAGTGGGACTATTCTGGTAAACAAATGTAAAATAAACAAAATAAATAAAAATAAATAAATATTATTATATTATATTATATTATATTATATTATATCATATTATATTATATTGTATTGTATTTCTGTGCTTAGTATTTTGGAGCTTTTCTACCCGGCCCTCCTCTGAAAATGGACCTGTGTCCATTCGAACGTTCTCAGTAAACAAATGTAAAATAAAATAAATAATAAATAAATAAATAAATAAATAAATAAATAAAAAGGAATTTCTACAGTGAATGACATCAGCACATCATGTGATATAGGCCAATGGGATGTGTACTGGGTAGGAAAGGCCTCATAATGGGATTCTCTATGTCACTGTCTGTCTCTCTCTTCCCCAAGTCTCTGTGTGTGTATGTTTAACATATTATATTATATTGGCCTTAAATATGTGTGAGCATTCCTATCCAGTGTGTGTGTGTGTGTGTGTGTGTGTGTGTGTGTGTGTGTGTGTGTGTGTGTGTGTGTGTGTGTGTGTGTGTGAGAGGTATCAATGGTGTACAATTTGGTGTGTGTGCCCAGACATCTGCGAATAACAGATATCTGTAGTACACTGTGTTGTCAGACATGGGCTTCATTTCTCTAAGTGTAAGAGCATGCATAGAATGACCTATATTGAGTGTGTGCATCCATTTCAGGGAGAGTTGGACTCCATTTCAGGGTTTTGTGTGCTACAGCTACAGATATCTGTAGCTAGGTTGCCCATATGGAGACATAATGGCCGTAACATATGGGGGGTACTGTAACTATTGCTGTCTGTGCTGTTTACCAGGAAAATACAAGATGAGTGAAGCTGAGACCTATATTCTGAGGCATATAGACTTCACATTCTGGCACACTCTTGCCCTTGTAGAGTGGCAGCTAGAGACAATAGACAGCTGGTTCTGTGTAAATGGTCCAGCACCTTGGTAGTATACTGGCTGGGGATCCCCTTCTTGTGCTTTTCTCAACTTAATGGAATGACCGTATCCTACTGAGACCATACCGCTCAGCTGTACAGATACACCCAGGTTATCTAGAGGCAGGACTCATTTATTTGGTCAGTTTACCTTCACATTGTGGTTTACAAGCAGTTTTGTGGCTATTCATTTATGGGTTTGCAGTCAGGGGGTAGTATGGGTGGACATTAGAGTTTCAGACTTCACAAACTCCATGACATCCATGTTTCTACACCCCCCTCTGTTATTCTCTCCTCTTCCTAACATTATGAAAGCAATATCTCAGAGGTATCCCTATAGTTGGGTCTTTATCCCAGTAGTATTTATGGCCTGGTCCACAGTTCCTGCAGTATGACATGGGGAGGCATGCTACTGGCATTTGTCAGCATGGCCTTGCATTTGTTTTCTATTTACTGTGTTAGGTTGTTTGTTAAGACCCCCTGACATTCCGTACATTGACATTATGGGTGAGGCATGGGCCTTTGCCAGAGGACTGTAGGCTATTTGTGAGCACTGCAGGCAATCTGTAGCAGGCCAGTGCATTCAGTCACTCATATGTTCCCAGGATGCAAGACAGTGTATTACCCTGGGGTGACAGTGATAAGTGGTTGAGGTGTTCCTGTCAATCCTTCCTGCTCATACTGATCCATGAGTCTGGATGTGGTCAGGTTGCTGCTTACAGCTAGGGACACACCTGCATGGGACACCTATTCAGCATGCAGCATCATGTTTGTATTCCCATACAGAGATGGGTTCATGCTGTAATCATTCCCTACAGCAAGGATATAACCTGTGATAAACCTGGGCTGCTGGTGGGGTGAGCTGGGTGCATGTGTGATATGGAAGCTACTGGCACCTGACTCACAGATATACCTGGGATATTCCCCTTATGCTGGCTTGTGTGTGTACATGGGAAGCCTGTCATTCCTTTATAACTGAGCCTTTTGTGGTCTGCCAGTGATTGGCCAGACTACCAGTATTCCATACTAGACGGACAACTGATATGATGCTAACCTCTATGTATAATTCCAAAGTTGTGGGCAGTTGCCAGTTATTTTATATGTACTCTGTGTAGGTTACTTCACCTGTCTACTGTTTCTATATATGGGCTCCCATTCATGGCATGTCCAGCTTTCTGATGGTGACAGATATTGACATCTGGACAGTGAGTATGTACAACTGCTGACGTGGGTGTAGCTGAGAATCTGTGTGGTTGGCACTGCAGTTGTTGGAACTGTACCTAGGCCACTGAGACACAACCATCCAGGCCCACATGCTGACCACTTCCAGGCAACACTAAACACACAACAAACCTACCATACCGACCGATGCATATTGGACACATGCAATAATGTAGATTGGGACAGCTCTGACAATCTGTGCTCCAGTGATATTACTCCTCAAACTTACATGTTACTGCATTTCTGCATGGGATTGTTGGGGGGGGGGTGCACAACTGCAGACTTTAAACATTTGCAATGACTGTACTGGTATTTCGGTTAGTCTGCTGTCTTCCATTTCATATTGTATTGTGACCTATCATGCAGAAAGGAGGCATATCAGTAGAGTACACATGTTAGATTTTAATGGCATAAATTTCAGTTTCAGACTTCTTACCCTTCAGAACTAACATGCAACTGCCATACCTGTTGTGGTATATCTGTGTAGGTCTAGAGGGGGGCTATTCACCATTGCCATCATTTGGGAGCCTTAGCCCAGCCTTTCTTTGTGGTCATCTACACCTGTACTGCTAGATGAGGCTGGTGGTGAGTATGTGACCCTCATTGACATCTATGTCTGTGACCTATTGACACCCACAGTTATTTGGGCCATCACATGTACTGCGCTGGGGGTTTTCACCTTGTGTAGCACTGCCTAGAATGTTGACACCAGTATTTGTTATGGATTTCCTGCTGACCCATATAGCTGTCAGCTGTCTGCTGCTATCCCATTCAGCCACCCAATTCCCTTGCATGCTTGCATCCATACCATACATACAACTATCAGAATGTATTACTCCATTCAGTAATTGATAGGAAGGGTGACTTACCTTGTTGCTGGGCCAGTATTGAGGACGGTGCTGTAGGGCTGACTATGTCAGATGCACTTAGTACACTTCCTATACATGGTGAAGCACAGGTAGTGTCATTTTTGGCATCCCTTTTACTGTATGTGTGAGTCAGAGAGAGGTATCAGTCCCTGGGTCCCTACAGTGTCGGTCTGTGTACTATGCATTGCCTCTTTGCCAAGGCCTGGGCATACTATGCATGCCTTCTTCTGCCTACAGGGCCAGGCTCAGGAAATTCCTCCTCCAGGTCCCTCTGTGCCTGTGCTGGCCTTCTCAATGCTGAGGGGTTGTGTGTCCTTGCCCTGTGCTGTTCCTGCTACAGCTGTTTCTGCAGGATCATGTTGTGTAGCATGGCGCATGCTATGAACATTTGTGTACATGTAGCTGGAGAGTACTGCAAGGCTCCACTGGATATGTCAAGGCAGCGGAACTGTGACTTGAGCATCCCAAACACATGCTCTACAATGATCCTGGTTTGTGCATGTGCCTCATTATGGTGTTCTTGTTTGGGTATGTGTACATTTCTGATGGGTGTCATCAGCCACGGCTCCAGTGCATAGCCAGCCTCCCCCACTAGATTACCATATGGGATGTCGCCCCCTGGCTAACCCCTGATACAGCTGTGAGCAATGCCAGATGTGGGAGTTATGATAGCTTCCAGGACTGCCAGCACACATGTTCATGATAATGCCCTGGGCATCACACATGATCTGGCAGTTAATGAAGGGGAAGCCCTTACAGTATATGTAGACCCTACCCTGCTCACCGGGTGATGGTTTGATGTGAATGTGCGTGCAGTCCATAGCACCAACTACCGCAAGGTATTCTGCTATACCTTGGAAGAGATGCATACTTATGTTCACCACCTTGATTGACTTCCTACTGCTGTTTCCCCTTCCCAGTTCCTCCCTATTTAAGCCCTGAGGCACGCCGCACATACCCAGTGCTGAAATGTAAACAGTGCTGGCATTTCCTCTTGTTTTTTTTTTTTTTTTTTTTTTTTTTTTTTATGTTTAAAACCAATGGGGTGCACTCACCCATTTAGGCTATGTACACAGTGCTCAGGCACATCTGACACACCCCCTTCCTTAGCTGTGCTTAGCTAAGGGCAAACATGGGCCACAGAGCTCCAATGAGTGTACAGCAAGCATGACACACCCCCTTATGAAGTCATTCATTTCTTAGACTTGCACTGGTGTATTGCTACACTTACATGGTTAGGTACAAGCTGACACTTTGAAAAAATATGTGATTCAGTATAACTCCCCTCATTTACATACCCCAGTGTGTAGGCTGTTAGTTACTGCACTAAAATAGACCCTTTCCCCTTGAAAACCAGTGCTCCCTGGTATTGTTTACATTCTGCATGCCATTGACTACAATGGCAAAATGCAGATTAACTTAAAATTGAGTTTTCCCATTTTTTTTTTTTTTTTTTTTTTTTTTTTGTGCACCGCTGCCCTATGCTAAAACGGCTGAGATTGGCCCCCCAAAAAAGTTTAATTTTCATAATTACTAATTACTAATCACTTTTTAATGCCAATGACCTTATATTTGGCCATTGACCTGTCTAATGTACATAATACATGCTTTTTCATGAGGTGTCATGCCTCCATTTTGTCAGTTGCAGAAATGTACTCAGTTATTTTCTAAATACATTTCTGCACTGACACTGTTCTAGCACTGAGACCTGGCAACTTGGTGAATCGCTAAATCACCTAATTTGCATGATTTTCACCAGCAAATGAGGTGATTTGCATGACACATGGTTTTCCATGCTAGAACAGTGTAGGGCTGCTCATGCACATGAAAACGGCACTATCCCGAATCACTCGGCAGCCATTTTCCATGCAGGAGATCCTAAACTGTTCCTGCACAGAAATATGGCTTCCTGAATCCCAGGGTATATCTTACCTTCATTTTTATGCAAATATATTTTTTGCAAATATGTAAGTGTCATAACACGTGCTCACCATCCTTCTATGTCTCATCATCAGGTGTGCCATCAGCATCAGGGACAGGGGAAAAATCTGCATATTGATAGAGCAGATATTACTGTATTAGAAGATGAAGATTCTTCAGAGCTGGTCAGCAAAGATATTCTTGTAATTGGAGATTCAATTATTAGAGGAACTGATATTTATATTTACAGAGAAGATAATGAACATTTAATACTGTTATGCTTGCCAGGAGAAAAAAATAGATGCGAGACAAGCCTTGGAACGCCTTAATGTAAGGAAGTATGGATCTATTTTATTCATATCAGTACAAACGTTGTCATCCACAATAATTCTGTGTCTGTTAGCAGGGAGCTGAGAACTGTTTTAGATTGTATAGCTTGCACTTTTGTTAGGACATATTTTTCACAAATCACCCATATAAAGGATATAGTGGGGTCATCATGAATGAAAAGATTTCTTGGGTAAATACCTACATGGAGAGAATGTCCTGTTTTAAGAAATGGAAATGTGTAGAGCATCCAAGTCTAGTTTTAGGTACATGTGTTCAGACAGATGACATGCATATGCCAAGATCAGGGAAGATAATTTTTGCAGCATATATCTTGCAATATTTGACAAACACTAGGCAGGAATTTTGCCAGGTTGAAAATGTAACAGTTCACAGATAACGGCATTTGATGGATCTCTGATGGTTGTTAATGTGAGGAGCATTACTATTAAAGTTTTTTTTATTGGAAATTTTGATACGTTCCCACAAGACTGACTTAATTGTTTATGAAACATGGTTAAAGAACAATGACTGGAAACCAGTTCTGTCAAGGTATAAATGTTTTTACTGTAACAGACATTCTAACAAAAAGTCAGGTGGAGGTGTTATGATAGGGATTAAAGATAGTTATGAGACATGTGATTACTACATGTTCAGTGATGACACCAATACAATAGACTGTGTAACTGTGAGAATAAAGACAACACTGGAACATATAAAAATTGTTGGAGTGTATAGACCACCAAAGTCAATTGCTGATTACCTAGAGGAATTCATACATTTCTTGCATGAAACACAGGAAGGAAGAAACATAATATTAGCTAGGGACTTAAATTTACCATAAACAGATTAGAATAATATTGATTCAACAATGTTAGAAAGGACCAATTGCTTCAGTTTGTAAAAAAAATATACAAGGAGAAAGAACATAGTAGACATTGTTTGTATTCCTAAAGAAATTACTGTTACTTCAAGTCAAGTTTTACCACCATTGATATGCAGTGATCATGGTGTTATAAACCTTAATTTATTGCTAGATAATTCTGCAAACTGAAATCTGAACCAATGCACAAAAGGTTAATCGCAGATTTATGGAAGCAAAACAGTCACTGTATAAAACTAACTGGAGTGAAGTGCCCAGTGGAAAAACTGAAGATGGAATGTTGAAAGTTTTGAAAGAGAAGTTGTTTGAGTGCAAAAAATAAAAAAAAAATGGTTAACATCAGGATCTAGGCATATAACTTCAGGGGACATCTTTCCATAAGAGCAAGATATCAGAATAAGGTGGGAGACAAAAAGAAAATATAAAAAATGGAAGAGAGGTTGAACTATAACTTTGAAAACTGAAATAATCAAGCTGGAAAAACAGATTAAGCATAGTCTGAGACAAGATCAATAAAAATGTTGAAGAAAATTTATATAAATATATTGAGCATAATAGGAAACCTTTTTATAGATACATAAGACGTGGAAGGAATAAAGACATATGCCAGGATTCACTAATCCTCCGTGTAAGACTAACTAAGTCTTACATGGACACTGAAGTGTAAGGGTCTGATGTCAGTGTGTCATGCATATTCATGAGTGTGCGCTGACTCAACTCTATGGCTTACACAGAGCGTGCACGAGTGCAGGGGGCATGTCAGACTGCAGAGCAGTCCAAATATCCACACCCCTGCAGGTGCCTAAACTGCAAATGTCAACTGACATGAGCGAGTACGCTCAAATGTCCACATACCCACACTACACTCCTCCACATTCTAAATCCCTGTACAAGTTTTAAATGTAAAGGTTTCCTTTTTTTTTATTATTCCAGATATAGCTGCCCGTATTTGCGCATGTTTGCGTGGGTTTGCCCATTGCTTAGCTACAGTTAGCAGTGTAGACATCGAAGAGGATAATAAACTATCTATATGCAAATGAAGCCAAATAGCAATCGCGTACTGGTAGAGCCCTCGCACAAAGAGGAGGCATTCCCGGTTTGAGTCCCACCACTCCCCTACCTATTTTCTGTCAGAAATGTGTGCATAAATAGACTTCCTGACATTTAACTTTTAAATCACAGTAAAATGCATTGAAATGGCCTATGTGGTAGTGAATGATATTTAATATATATATATATATATATATATATATATATATATATATATATATATATATATATATATAAGCATGTGGAATGGTCATGTATACTGAAAAATGCATAAGTAACATATCTTAAGCAATGTGAAGCACTACTAAGCAAAGTTTACTAGTATTAAGCACAGGTAAGTACAATAACTCATAGCTTAGCAGTGCTATAACTAGCGCAATAGTTTTGTGCAGAGCTGCGCATCGCGGCAACTAGGGCAAACAAAACATGTTCGTGCGGAGCTGCGCACCGCGCTAACTAGCGCAATGTCGGGCAATGTCGGGCAACGTTGGGCAGCATAGAGCAATGTTGAGCAACGTCGAGCAACATTGGGCAAAGTTGAGCAAAGTTCAGCAAAGTCGGTTAAACACAGCCACACCTCTAAGCTGGTCTGGCTAGTAGTAAAATAAAAAGCAATGGCAGGCCTCGAACCCGGGATACTGTGCACCATAATCACAGTACTATACCACTATGCCATGACAGCTTTACATATGGATACATTTCCAACACTCTCATATATATCAATGGAAGTTTACCCATTGCTAAGCAGGTTTGCTCTAAGCTGAGAAATTTCAAAACGGTTCAATCACAAATAAGTGCGGGAAATGAGGCATATTTAAGCTCCATAGGTGGGAATAATTGCCATAACAGGTTGTAGCTCCCATCTGCAGACAGTATGGCCGGTGTTGGAGAGGGCTCTCATTTTCGAGCACAATGGTGGGGCATTGAGGAGTCAAAAGTTATGGTTTGGCTCCTCATCCATCATCATGATGCAAGACTCCTGCAGGGCCAGTTTCAGGGTACTGAATACAAAGCAGAAGCCTGGAACCATCTAGCACATGATCTCACCATTGCCACAGGCATCCCTTGGACTGGAGAGCAGGTCAGACACCACTTTTCAGACCTGAAGAGACACAAGGAGGACTGACTGAACCAGTGGATACAGGAGGCCCATCAAATGGAAAATGCCCCACTACTGAGTATGTAGCCATGGAGTGAAGTATGTAAGAATTGCTATAGTAGTCCATGTTATGGATAGGTATGTCTCAATATCCCTTCATTTACTTCACAGCTGCAGGTGTCCGTGCTGCAAATCAGCAAGCCTATGCAGATAGGCTGCTAAGGCCGCGCCACCAGGCAGGTTAGTAATTATTCTGCATGTGTTGTCATATAAAAGAAGTGAGAGAGCCTGAAAAAGAGTGTTGTAACCCATTAATAAAGGTATAATGAGTGTTGAATAACTTCTCTGCATGTACTGTTATATAAAATAAGTGAGACAGCATGAAAAGGTGTTGTAACCCATTAATAAAGGTATAATATGTCTTGAATAAAAGACCTCTGCATGCACTGATATATTAAATAAATGAGAGAGCCACTAGAAAAATGTGTAATGTAATAAATAAAGGTATAATTCCTGGAGTGTGTCCATGTCACTTTCTTCGATATGTTGTTGTACCCTGCATTATAGAGATAGTATTGTTGTAGTAAGCAGTCAACCCACACATGGGTAGGCCCATATAAAGTGGATGAAGGGAGTGCCAATAGCTGTTAAGCATATATACAGTCTTCAACTGTTAGTTCATGGCCGGCATGTACAGGTTAATCTGGCACATGAGTAGCTTGTTATTCTGTTCCCCAGAAATGTCAGTGTGCTGCTAGAAATGTAGGGGGCTGTCAACATATACCTGATAATGTCACCTGAACACATACAGACATGTAGATATTTAAATGCGTCTGATGTCCGTAGGCAACAGCTTGCCAAAGGTGGTGTGGTTGCAACTCATTCCCCCCCTCATCAGAGTGGAGGAGCTGCTCCTGAGCCGAGATAAGTGGGTAAGAACACAAATGAATGGCAGATACTTGCATATGGTTACTTGCAAATGTACCTAAGTAGATGGTGTGTGAGTTGTCCATCAATGACATCAATGTGTGACAGCACTGATTTATGTCAATAGATGGCTGCTGTTTATCAGCTAGTAGGCCGCATGCATCAAAAATGCACACAATACAAAGAACATTCCCGAGTCTTTAATTATCCCTACATTCTGACAAACTGAAGCAATAAGCCACACTGGCATATTAATGATTTCATGGTATTATTCAGAACAGAAAAAAGGCTGTAAGAAAGCAGCACAATTTTCAAAATAGCATCTCCAGCACATATTTACTAAACACTCAATCAGTTATGCAACCTGTGCATCAGAAAAATACATATATAACCATGAATCCAAAAGATAGAAACAAGGTGATGGCACAGTCATCATGATTTGCACAGTGCTTTGTGTATGGAGGAAGGGCAGAAGGCCGAGGCTGCCACAAAAGTAGTGAGTGTGTGTGAGTAAGAAAGACAGGCAGGCAGAAATGTAGCTAATTATCAAATGACCAATGAGACAGAATGACCTGCAAGCCTCATGAATGCCTTATCTACCTGTTATGTGTGTATGTGTTGTATGTACACTCAATGTGAAATGCGTGTTTGAGTGTCTGCATGAACACAGCCAAGCTCTGTGCTAGAGCTACATGCTGGAATGTCAGACAGGTGTGAGCTGTGCATGGTAGAGGTATCAGTTCATTGTCTTCTTCCCCGACTTTGAGAACTGGCTCTGACAGGAATTGCACTGGCAAATCCATGTCCATGTTCAGATGTATTGGTGCTACCTGAACATGAGTGATGTGTGCTGGATGAGCTCTCCTCATGACTACTCCAGGTCCATGACCCTGTGCCCTACCACATATGGGTGAGGACACCTCATCCAATTGACAAAGCTGTGGAAGTAGTGCCATTATGACAGCAGGATTGGGCATGACCATGTTGGCTAAGAGCAGATGATACTGTTCCCCTCCCAGCAGATGTTCCATCATAGACACTGCCCATTCCATTGTATCATCCATCTTATCCATTGAATCAGACACATGCCAGAGGCAGTCATGCACATCAACTTGTGCCACATTTAGAACCCTAAGCATTTCCTCAGAGGCCCTAGTGGAACATGCTTGTCCCTCCATGATGGCCCTAAACATTCATTAAGTGGCATGTAATGACACACCAGGATTAGGTGGATGGTGGACAACAGGCATCCTCTGAGCACTCTTACCAACTATCCTGCATGGCATCTCACCCACACTTTGGGTATGAACAGAGTCAACTGGCACTGAAGCTGCAGTAGCGTCACAAAATTCATTGTGTGTCACCCTCAACCTATCCAATATCTGAGGGCTCGGTGAAATGGGTATGTGTAGGCATGCTGATTGTGTCTTAAGGAAATACAGGGGATGGTTGAGTCACAACTTCAGTGTCATATACAACCACTGCACCTTCTGACTGTGCCTCCATCTGGCCACCATTATAATGAAAGTCTACTGATACTCCAAGATCAGGTGGTAGTAGTCCTACACTTCCATTGTCAGGATCACCTGTGATACTAAGCAACAAACACAGGAACTAAATTACTATTGTATTGAATATTAGACCAATTTATATGAGAACATTTATATGAAAACAAAGTAACAGTGGTCACACAATCGCAGATGGTACAGTAATACAGCCACTCATAACACCCACCTCACACATACAGATCATTTATATATCTAAACAATGGTCATTATTAAGAAAATAGACATTTTCTTACTATGTGCAGATGTCTCCATACTTCATAGGGACAATGATCCTGAAGGAAATGAAGCAAGAAAAGCACAGCACTTAACCATCACAATGGAAATAACACAGAGGGACAATGAATACACAATCACCTATATTTTCTGGAAAAAAATAGCTGAAACTGAAACTTGTCTAATACATCTACCTACACCCATGTGTAATCAGCAACTGTATTGTGTAACTATTAATTTTTCAATAGGTGCAGAAAAAATAAATTTGTCAGGAAGTATTATTCAAATGATATATTTCACTTTATAAGCAAATATGAAACTTGACATGTGTAAGCTTACTTGGAAGCTGTTTCTGGGACACACTGATTCTTCCAGCCACATCAGCATTGACATCAAGCACAGTGTGTACAATTTCCTCTGAGCAGTCTGGATCTCTGACAGTGGACAAGAACTCTCCATTTGGTGTCAATGGGGGATTTGCAGTAGGACCACTCTCCCATAGCCAGCTGTTCTTGAGCAACTGCAGCTGCTATCCTCTGGGCTGATGAAATCATATCAAAGGCCCAAAGACGCACCTGATAATAATTCCTGTTGCAACCTCCTACTTCATTGACATCGTTCATTAAGTCATTCCAAATCTGCATTCTGACAGCCATATCCTCATGTCCTCTTGCAAGCAGAAATGCTTCATATTGCCTGAAAGCCTGAAGTATCACTTCATTTTCAGAATCACTGAAAGGGTATTTAGATGGATTTGTAGGCTTGGGTACCATAATCCTATATGACATAAAACAGAGAGAAGAATAAAACTCAGCCTCTCCACAGGCTACGTGCCCATAGAGTGGTGCACAGCAATGGTTATTCCACTCCACAAAGATGGAGCCACAACAGACCCTGGGAACTATTGCCCTATAAGCCTGATTAGCTTGGTTTGCAAGGCTATGGAGCGCATCATCATCATGGATCTCATTAACAGAGACATTGGGAACCTCCAAACACTGTACCCTACCCAGTTTGGCTTTGTTAAGGGCAGATCATGCCTCCTAAATCTGGTGGACTTCTTTGAGACAGTTACCAAGGCTATAGATGAGGGAAAAGTGGTCCACACAGCCTACCTAGACCTCACAGAGGCCTTCAACACCATTCCCCATTCAGGTATTATAGACAAGCTCAGCAGCCTGAACATAAACCCCAACGTCACGAGATGGGTTGCCAACTGGCTCATGAACAGAACCCACATGACATGAGTTGCAGGAGCTAGGTCTGACTCTAAACCAGTCACAAGTGGTGTTCCCCAGGGCTCAGTCCTAGGACCCCTCCTATTCAGCATATACTTCTCAGAGGTACAGGCAAGCACAGGAGGACTATGGCTGACCAAGTTCACAGGCAAATTCAAACTAGGGGCTATAACTGACTCTCCGGCTGACACAGACATTCTACAAAAGGGTCTCCCTGAGACAGATGCCTGGTGTCAAAACCATGGCCTCAAGCTACATGCCAAAAAGTGCATAGTCATCCCCTTTAGGAAAAACAAAGTACCCACAAACTACCACATAGGTGGTAGCCCCCAAAATATGGAAGATGTAATAAGGGATCTGGAGACCCAAGTAGATAGTAATCTCTCCTTTGATAATCACATTGCCAAAGTGTTTATAAAATCCTTCTGTGTGGCCCACTTAATCACAAAAGGGTTTGTATCCAGATCAAAAGAGGTCATTGTGCCCTTCTACACATCACACATCAGACCCATCATAGAGTACAACGCCCCATTTGGGATGTACCTTACAAGACACCTGCAACAGCCGGAAAGACCACAGAAGTACCTCACCAAGAGGATCACTGGCCTCAAACAGATGCCCTTTGCAGCTCAACTGAAGAAACTCCAGCTGTACTCAGTTGCATACCACCTACTCAGAGGTGATCTATGTCTGACATACAAGGTCATGTCCAACCCAGAATTGATGGACATGCTCCACCTAAAGAAAACCATATCCCCTCGAGCCACATGCTCTAGGGATCCAAACCTCACCACAACAATAAATAGGATGTGCTGGAGAGATAGATTCCTGTCCCGGAGACTTCCCATACTCTGGAACAAGATTCCAATCTACATTAGGCAGAGCTGCTCACTAACACTCTTCAAGAGAAACCTTGACGAGTGGATGGGAAACAGAAAGTTTACCCCTGGAAATCACTTCAGTGGCTCTGCTGGACAGAGACACAGGGAACTTATCTAAGGTGGTGGAGAAAGCCAACATATTCTGGCTAGGCTTTATAAATGCCTTTGGGCAGATAGCCTAGTACCTACCTATGTACCTATGAATCTATGACCCTAAAACACATAAATATCACATAACTAATGTCTTGCTTACACACTTGTCAACATAAAGCACTGCAAACACAAGAGTTCATTTAGTTAAAAAGAACATTATGCGGTTGTCCCACCTCCCTGTCACAAACAGACTAAGGTCTGCCCAAACCAAGGAATACCACTTAATTAATGTATCATGATTCCTACAGAAATATCAGGATGCCTACACATTTTCAAAACAAAAGTACTTGAAACACACCTTTGTTCTTGCAACACACAAAGATATGTGGATCCCCCACCCCCGAAACAACAAAAATTCAAAGATTCAAAGATTCAAAGAAACTTTATTGTCATTTAGGACCACACAAGTGCAGCCTAAATGAAATTACAAATGTCAGCTCACTAGAAAAATGCAGTGCAAATAACATAGATAGAACGATATCAAAGAATAACATAAGAAAAAATAACAACACGTATGACATGCAAGAGGTAGTTCACATTACATAAACACATTCAATACCCATTATCCAATGATAAATAATAAATAAATACCCACCACCAAACCCCTACACTGTTAAGATAGAGAATAAATAGAGACTAGTGAATAGCAGCTGTTTAGTTACCATATTGCAGTTGTTAACCTTAGACATGACACAGTATAGCCATCATATTGCATAATAGCAATACTGGCAGTACTTGCTCAGAGCAGCAGGATTAAATGAAAAAAAGAGGCTTCAATATATCAGGTATTATGGTAGGTGTCTGTATTATTATGTCTCACAGCTGTAGGATACAAACTGTTCTTGAATCTGGTATTCCTACAGCAGAAACTGCGGTACCTCCTTCCAGACCCAAGTTGTGAGAACCAGTTATGGGCCAGATGGATTGAATCAGCAAGTATTTTATATGTTCTCTTTCTTGCTCTTGTAAAAAAAAGCTACTGAATAGAAGAGAGGTTTGTGCCCAAGATTTTATCAGCCACCCTCACCATCATCTGTAGTTTCTTCTTCTCAGCAACTCGTGCAGTTGAAACAAACAGATAAAGGTTCATACAAACCAAGGAATACCACAGAATTAATTGTATATATTTTTCCACACAATTATCAGGATGCGTACACATTTACAACAGGAAAGTAAATTTATGTTGGCAGTTACTTCTCACTGTGTCCACCACTTCCCTGGAGATGGCCCTCAACCATCTCAGAAGTATAACACTTGTGTCAGTGACATGTGCATTACATTTCACTCCAATAGCTTTGAATATTGCCAAGTTTCTTCTTCTTCTTCTTTCGGCTTTTCCCGGTTAGGGGTCGCCACAGCTGATTACCTGTCCGCTCATGATTGGCAGTGGAGTTTTACAGTGTCGAGTTGCCAGCCCGGCGCCCAACCTTCCACAGAAGGCACACACATGCACACACTCACACCTAGGGCCAATTTAGAGTGTCATATCCACCTACTGCATGTCTTTGGGATGTGGAAGGAAACTGGAGCACCTGGAGGAAACCCACGCGACCACAGGGAGGACATGCAGACTCCGCACAGAAGGCACCCCAGCTAAGGATCGAACTGGAGGACCTCTTGCTGTGAGGCAACAATGCTAACCACTGCACCACCATGGCCGCCCTTTGAATATTGTCAAGCTAAAAAAATTTTAAATAATACTTGTAATGAAAGTTTATAAACTGTGTACCTGCAAAATGTAAATGCCTGGCAACAATGCCTGTGCCAACAGTGAGATATAAGAAGTGCATACAGATAAAAGTTCCATTTTCCCAGATATATAAACAAATTTATAAGATTTTACAAAATATAGAATGCACTTAAATAACACAAGCATATGTTATCCAAATTAGAAGCCTTATCTACAAATAAATAACGAATTAAAGAATTACCAAACTTCTGTTTTGTCCAAATACACAAGTTTCCTCACCTTAAAATTCCCTACTATACTATTATATTTTTACAGTGTAGATTCAGCCTTCTGAGCAGTGTGAAGATGCAAATGAGGTGTGACTCAAAATAATTGTTGAATACCAAACTTTTGATTTTGTGTAGCTGATGTAAACATAATGTATGCTCTACACCACTGTTAGTTACTAATGGACTGCAACTGTGAATGATTAGTGTGAGACAGAAGGAAAACACAACAACTCAGACAACATTCTCTGAGGTGTGTCATGAAGAAACACTTCCAAAGCATGGAACTAACTTCAGCAAGCTTTTAAATAAATCCATGCAACATACATTTATCAATTTTTGTTCAATAATAGTCAAGCTCTCCTGCCTGTGCTGAAAAAAACATCTTTCACTCTCATGTATTTTTATCATACAGTTAAAGGAGAATAATACACAATGCACTATAGACTGCATGTCTAAGATTACAACAGTGATAAGATAAGAATGAACACAAAACAAAGAGAAGAGAGAGCTGCATTTGTGCAAACATATTCATAAATGCTTACATGATCTGCACTAAATATGTAAGTCACATATGCATAACCAAATGAGGATGTACAAGTGTATGTTCTGTTAGTATTGTAGAGGAGATATAAATTGCTTGTATGTACATGATTTGATTTCTGCTGCAAAGATGTGTCTCTGCAAAGAGATAACACACTCCAGTGTATTTTGTAATTTAATTCATCTGATAGTTGTGTCATTCTTTAAAATGTGTTTATCTTTTTTTCTCTTATTAACATTTGTGCAGCACTCTGCTTATTGCAAACACAGTCAAATGCCTACATATTTAAAAATTAGTGTCAGTTACCTTAGGAAGGACAATCATGTTTGGCAACATTGCACAGCTGTCAGCACCTACGATAATAATGACAGCATAAATTACAACTGTGTACCACCTGTGTGCATAAGACCCCTTGTAAACGCACAGAAGCACATTGTACATAAGATAGGTAGACCATGGTCCAACTCCCACATTTTTAATGATAAAAAATCATAAAAATTCTTTACAATAATTATGTATATTAGTTGCTGCCTGTAATATTTGCACATTGCTCACCTGTGTGCAAACAGGGTTCACTGCTGCAGACAAAAAAGAAAATTGTTACTTGCTAATATTAAACACTGTTACTTGTTTTGCCTTCCTTTATGCAAACACATTAGAAAGCATTGTGTGGCAGTCAGCACTTGGGACAGTACTGAGTATAAAAAATGCACTTGCTGCCTAGATTTCCCTGTGGCAACAGGTGTAAGTTCATGGTCACAACACAGGTGAACCAGGATTCTAATACAGAACACCCCATTTTTTTTAAATAGTGTTCCACTGTAATTTATATTAAAAAAACAGTATAAAGATAATTATATGTAATGATCACTATATATAGCAAGTTATTATCCAAAGTAGATGTGTAACTAGGGGTATCATGACAATTAGGTTTCTGCAATTAATATTTTTCTGGCCTGGGTTGGACTTCATACTTACAAGTCACATAACACAAGTATAGATGTAAAACATAATGAATTGTGTGATCTGACCGAGAACTCAGAAAGCTACTCTGAAAGTAATACAAGTATATATATTTCCAGAATATTGTCACACATTACTTCTGCATCACACATGTGAATGCATAAACTAGGATATTGTCAGGTTACACACATACACGGTTAAGTGTTGCACTATATACTCTTTAATGTATATGCATAATTAATGTCCACATTTGACAAACACATCTGTGGCAATGAGGAATAAACACCTATGTGGAAGTATAGGTACACTCTGTTTTACATGGACTTGAATCCCACATTGTACAAATTATTTTTATCAGTGGAACCACCAAAGTGGAGCATGTGTATGCACCACAAAATATGTGTCAAGTCATAAAATTGACCCCCCCCCCCCACACTTCAGGCGTTAAAAGTTAAGTAATTTAAAATATCAGTCAGGACCAGTCAACAAACTTTTTGTAAGGTATAGCAGCAGAAAAGCCATAAATTAAAGCCAACTGTCACATCACCTTTCCTATTTTGTAAACTGCCTTCCTGTCTCTTTGGCAGTGTTGTTCTTTGCACACCATCACCAAACATGGTTGGCATGGTTGCATGGGCTTTTGTACTGGTTATAAAATGTGATATCACAAATTGGCAGAAAAAAACTTTAACTGTTATTGGATGCCCTGTACAGACATGGCAGGAGCTGGGAATAACGGTCCCCAATTCAGGGCACAAAGATGGGATGTGGAGGCATCAAGAATATTCATTGCACTCCTTGTAAAGTGCTGCATCCATAGGCTAATGCAGGGGTACTATACTGGGTCTCAGTATAAGTCTGAGGCTTGGAACAGGATAGCCATGGCTATCTCTAGGGTGACTGGCATTCCACACACTGGGGTGCAATACAAACATCATTGTAGTGATCTGAAGTGGCACAAGCCAGCACAACTCAAACAGTAGCTGGGTGACATTAGGACTGCTGACATTCCACAGTTGTGTAAATATACAGATAAAGCAACTGTAACTAATGTAGAATGGTGAAGATAGCCAAGTATGCATAATGCTGCCATGTCTCATTTTCTCCCCTTTTTAATTTTTCAACTGCTCAGGAGATTTCAGTGACCAGGAAGGCACATGCTGAATGTTTTGAAATACTCAGAGATACAAGGGGTATGCATGCAGTCCAAATGAACACTATTTTATTAAAATGATTCCTCTTCCATACATTACTAACAACGTAAGCATGCATATCTTAATTGTAAAAGCCAGCATGCATGCTTTATTCTGTAGCTGAAGGTAATTGTAGGAGGAAAGTGCAGCAATGTATTTAGATTCTATGGAGCCAAACCCATCTGTGTTGCAACAGTCCAAATTCCTCCAGTTTTCTATCACTGTTCACATTACACTCTTAAAGAAATGGATAACTATGGTTCTTTCCTTATTTCTTCCTGCAAATTCTTACACTGATTTCCTATTGTTTTTCCCTCTGCTTGCCTCCCATTTCACCACTTTCCTATCTACCTAATTTTCACAGCTTTAATCTGGTCAAACAATAGATTCACACACTGCACATATGGCAGAAGTGCCTACAAAGTCCTTCACTTTTTGGCCTCTTCATTTGCACTGAGTCTGGCATCAGGCACTAATGCTGAGTGACAGTGAATTGCTATTCATGTCCTATGGCTAATCCTGGTGAGTTTTTTGCTTATACTTACTGCACTAAATGAACACAGAGTTAAATTTGAATAAAGGTAGCACTATGAAACATTTAGACTTAGACTACTAAATGTAGAAAAATGCAAATCCCTATGTGGAGTGCTGATGAAAAACACTTCACTGATGTTTATTTTTATACTATAGTTCACTGTAGCCATTGCTTCTAACATTTGCAGCTATTATCACAAATATTTATATAATGCCTTGCTGACACCATGTGCAAAAAAATAAATAAATAAATAAATAAACTGAGCTGGATTCAAACCCTGTGTCATTTGGGCTCTGAACATAAGCTCACTACTCTTACATATGCTGCCACAGGAAATTAAGCTAAGAGCTGTGTTTTTTACACTTAATGCTTTCCAATGCCTGTGCCTCACCACTTAGCACATTTGCATGAAGGAAGGAAGGTGAACCAAATGAAATATTATGATTTTCCCATTAAAGCAGAGAGCTGTGCTTGCTCATTGCTTAACTCTACTCAAATGAGGAAAGCAATAGAACAGTTCTTAATGTCAAAAAAGTTATGACATAACATTTACAATATAAAATAAGTATAATAATAATAATTATAACAATTATTTATAAATTATTAATAAATAATGAATAATAATTGTAAAACTATTATAATTTACAATATCTCTGTCTCATATCACCTACTTAGAGGCGATCTCTGCTTGACTTATAATGTCTGAGCCAGCTCTGTTAGAAATACTACATCTAAAGAAATCCCAATCCCTCTCTACCACATGCTCCAGAGACCTCATCCTCATTACCACAACCAACATAACAAGCTGGAGGGACAAGTTCATAACCCAGAGAATGTCCATGCTGTGGAATAGACTTCCCATGCATGTCAAGCAGAGCATCTCACTGGCCCTCTTCAAGAAAAATCTTTTTTTTTTTAATTTTTTTATTTTTTGAATACAGTTGAATAAATTCCATAATATTTGTATATAACATCTTAAATAACTATGTACACTATTTACATCAGCCTGACACTATAACAGAGCTCAAAATATACAATTACTTTATAGGTATAACACTCCAGTTATCAGAGTGTATCTGTTCAGCTATTGTAAAGTATCAATTAATGATAAGACTTTTTTCCATGGATTGTTAATAAATGGCTTAGGATGAATCCTTAATTCTTTAATTTTAATTTCCAACAATGCTGTGGTCTTCAGTAGACTGTAGAAGTCTTCCAACGTTGGTATTGTGTTTGTATTCCATCTTCTTGTTATACATTTTCTCGAGATTGCAAGTATTGTCCAAACTAGATACATATTTGACTCATTCAAATGAGGATCTTTGTACACATTTAATAATACTAGAGGTTTAGATAAGTTAAATGATTCATTAAATAAAGCTTGTAAAAAGTTTTAATACCATTCCAAAATGGCTTAATTTTAACACAGTCAAAAAATGTGATTCCAATCTGCATTGTGTATTTGCTCACACCTACAACATATTAGATCATCAAGCAAACTACTACTAGAAGTCACCAACAGCTACAATAGCTTTGGAGATGCACTATATAGCAGTTCAGTGGCTAAAAAATGGAACTATGTCCCTACTAACATTCAAAACACATCATCCAAAGCCTCTTTTAAAGACCTCATCAGGCAACATCTCAAGCAAAGTTGGCAGTGCCATGACTGCTCCCCAGGCTAGTGAAAGTGGATAACATATACATACTAAATCTAGATCACTTGATAATAGTTTTCAATCTTACTCACAAACATTGGCTAATCTACAATGTATGTACTGTACCTGTGTACTATGTATGTGTTCTACCTATGTTCCAAATTTCAGCTGTACACCACAAATCTATTAATTACCTTTATTTTTAAAATTAATATTTTTTTGTTTGTTCTCTCCACTGTAACTGTTTATGTGCTGCATATCACTGTAAAAACATGTCTCTTGTAATTTGTGTGTATACTGATCATGTCTAAATAACTAAATGTGTCTGTAATTTTTCTTTGTGGAGCTTTTCTCCCTGGGCCACTGCTGAAAAAGGGCCTTTTCAGCTCAGTCAGACACCCCCGGTTAACAAATGTAAAATAAATAACAAATAAATAAATAAATATTCCCTTTGTGGAAGAATTAATTTTAGTAATTCTATCTGGAGTTAAGAATGCTCTGTGCAAGCATTTCTAATTAAAAACTTTCCAGTATTGTGTAAAGGATGTATGTTTTATTGATAATAAAATATTTGATTTAATTTCCTCAGTTAGCTGTAATGAGTGTCCTTTTGTTATATAATTCCAATATGAGGATTTGAGTGTTGTTTTATAATTTATCAATATCTTGTAAAATTTTGAAATACTATTTCCCATGTCATTATCGTTATATATGATTTAATGTAGGTATTTTGTAAGTTTAGGTGTTTCTTTAAATGAAGAATTACTAATTATTCTGCATAAATCTTGCAAATATGTCAGAATGCTTTTGGATAGTTAACCAATCTTGTTGTGGAATTTTGTATGTTGTTTCTATTGTTTCCATATCCAGAACTTTTAGTTCTTTGATACATTGAAACCAACAAACAAATCCTTTCTATTCCCAGGAATTAATTATTTCTCTGTATATTTTATGTGGATAGCTCTTTGTTACTATGAATGGTGTTAAAAGATCAAACCAGATTTTTAACTCTATATTTCCAATAATAATTTTCCTAAATGAGTCAATGTAATAATTAATCATACAAGTTTTAGTGGGCTTAGTTATGTTATATTGCATACTAAACCATAATATGTCCCATGGCAAATTGTTTATCTCTTATTTGAATTTTTTTGTAAATCAAATTCATTTATTGATATTACAGTTAGTAATTCTTTCCAATTTGCAGAATAATTTGGACTTATCCAATCTGAGATTGTTTTAGATATTGATGCTTTTATATATGTTTCTATATGAGGAAAGTTTAATCCTCCCTGTTTCCATGGTCTGTTATGATGTATTAAAGCTATTCCATTTCTTTTGGGAAACTATAAAAAAAATTATTAGGCATGAGCATATTTCTTGAGTATATTCCTTTCTGGTAACAGTTGTATTGCCAAAGCTATATATAGAATCTTGGGTAGGAAAACCATTTTTATTGACTGCAGTCAATCTTCAAATGTTAATATTATTTTGTTCCACTTTTCCACAGAGATTTTAATTGTACTGATATTATTGAAGTTTTTGAGACTAATTCATTATTATCCTTATATAACTCAATTTCTACATATTTTAAGGTAGATTCTTGTTTCCCTATAAATGGATTCCCCTTTGTCTGCAATTCTTTTTTTTATTTAAAAATACAAAATTTTGATTTTGATTAACTGAAATGGAATCCTGAAGTCCTGTAAAATGTGTCAGTTTAAATATCTAATTCTTCTAATGTCTCTTTTGTATTGGATAATGTTAATATGTCATCAGCAAAGAACATTACTTTAGAATTGTATTGTTCATAAACATCTACTCCTTTGATTTTTGTATTGTTTTAAATCTGCCAATATTTCAATAGACAAAGCAAATAGAATCAGTGGCATGGGACATCCTTGTTTAGTACCCTTTGTTATATGTATAGAGTCAGAGGTGAAAAGATCTAGCTTAACATACACTAAATTATTTGTATATATATTCTTTAGTAGATGAACAAATGAAGGAGGAAATTCAAATAACACCAGAATTTTGAATAAATAGTCCTAATTTAGGGAACCAAAGGCTTACTCTATATCTAAGCCAATTATGAGTGTTTCTTTATTTTCTTTATTAATATAATCTATAAGAGAAATTATCCTTTTAATATTGTCATGTGTGTGTCTATGATATATAAAGCCAGTTTGATCATTATTTATTGTTTTGGATAGTAGTATTTTCATTCGGTTAGTTAATATTGTCATAAATATCTTATAGTCATTATTCAGTAATGATATAGGTCTATATGAGGTACAGAGGTTTGGGGATTTGTTTTCCTTTAGGATTGGTGTGATTAAGGAATATCTCCAAGAGGGTGGTATTAAAGCTTGTGACCGAATTTCTAATAGAGTTTTATGGAAGAGGTTAGTATCTTTGAAGGAAAATGTTTGTATATTTCCATAATTATGCAATCTATACCTGGAACTTTATTATTTTACCATCTTTTGTTGTATCTGTAATTTCTTTATAGGATATGGGTGCTTGCAGATCTAGTTTTATTTTTTCTGGTATTTTTTATATTAGAATATTTTTCATCTAGATTTAATTGATCGATATGTATATTTTCTTTTTGGAAATGTTCCATATAGTGATTTCTATAGCCATCAAGAATGTCACCTGTATCCAAGATATTTTTCCCTTTCTTTTCCTGGAAGATACATTTAATGTTATTAGCTTTTGATTGTATTTTGATTCTTGTGGATAAATTATGTAGATATTTGGGATAAGTGGCCAAGGTATTAATTTTTAGTTTTTCTAAAGCTAAACTAGTTTTGTTTGTTAGAATTGCATTGTATTTATTGTTTAATATTTCTACTTTCTTTTTCAACTCCAAATGATTTTGATTTTTTTCAGCTTTTACTGACAAAAGCTTGGATTATAAATCTAATAATTCAGAATCCCATTCTCTGATTTTTTTATACCAAGTTAGGATTTTACCATATATGTAAGCTTTTTTTCACATAATTTTTATTGAGTTTTTATAAATGCAAATACATCAAAATGTTAAACAATATAAACAAATCTTAACTATATACGATGTCCATAATAGAAGTAACTTTGTCAATACATTCACATTTTATCAAACAATTTTTTTAAGTTTTAACCAAGCTATTTTTTTATGTGTCATTCTTGTAGTTCTTAAAGTCATAGTCATTAATTCTCTATTACAAACTATTTCGGCCAGTGATATAAATTCCACAAAAGGTGTAATTTTCTTACTTTTCCAATTTGAGGTAATGTTTTTTCTTGCTAGGTGGGACCAGAGGAGGTGCACTTGTGTACTTGGAACATACACTGGAATCGGAGGATTAAATAATAACAATGAGTCAGTGACTTCACATTTATCTGACCACAATGCTTTAATAAAGGATTTGAATTCCGACCAAGTATTACATTTTATAAACATATGTACCCAGTCTGCATATTCTGCTTCTTCACATCTCCAACATAATATTGTCTCATTACCTGATATCAATGCTACTTTTTGGGGTGTGAAAAAACTTCTGTGAATAAATTTCCTTGTGTAAATTTTCCAAAAGGGAGATGATGTAGCTTTACTGACTGATTTAAGTATTACTGATTTCTCTTTTTCTGAAAAGATGGATTTATTATTTTTTTCTGCATAGTTCCATAGGGACTCATGTGGAGTTGGTAAATCCATTTGCAATGTCCTATATAACTTTGACACTGATAGTCCATCATTTATGCATAGTGTATTGATTTCACAAAAAGTGTTAGAATTTTGGGTCTAGGTGTGGATTTCACTATTTGATTTATTTTAAACTCATTAACTATATGTTCTCTAAAAGTGTGTAGGTTTAGCCATTTGTTTTGATTCATGTTATATCTTGCTATGAGAGAGGTTGCATTCTGTATATAATTGTGATCAAGAATCTGATTCCAGAAAACTAGCCCATTTCATTCATTTCTTCTATTTTTTTCATGTTATAAGAGTCCAAATATTTATTTGTTAAAACTATGGGAAACATAATAAATAAAAGAATTCTCATCTCATAATCTTTGAACATTAGCTGTTGGAAATTGTTTACTATGTAATTAACAAATGGAGAATTTTTTTTGCTACGTGTATTAAAGCAAATGTTTTTTATGACAATGTAAAGTTTTTCCACTTTAAAAAAGATATCATTGTTTATTGTTTCCTCACAATTGTCTAGTAATATTGTTTTATGCAGATTTTTCCAGTTAGAAGTATATTTGATGTTTAGCCAATGACTTACAATGTTAAAAATAATTGATTCAGTATTTAGTTCTAGATGTGGAAATGAGATTCCACCCTCTTCCCAGATTCTGTAATGCCATGAATGACTAATCCTTGTTTTTTTTTTGGAAACCATAAAAACTTTATTAATAGAAAGTTAAGTTGTTTCATTAGTTTTTTGGAAGGGGGTGCTAGGATGGCTTGAAAAATATACAGAATTTTGGGTAGTATGATCATTTTAAGTAATGACATCCTTTCCTCCATTGTGAATAACATTTTACTCCATTTGTTTAAGTAATCTTTAATGGTGTCTATTAACATTATGAGATTTGTTTGCCTAGTGTCTTTCCAGTTTTCTTTAATGGTTATAACTAGCTATTTAATCATATTGTTAGCCGAATTAAAGTCTCTATATCTGCCAGAATGTTTTTTTGTTTGTTTAATAAAATAGTTTCAGATTTACTTTGATTAAAACTTAGGCCAGATATCATTTCAAAGTTTTGAAGAGATTCTATAAGATGTTCAATTGAGGTTTCTATGTTCCCAATTGTTAATAAGATATCATCAGCAAAAAGCTGGATTTTGGATATGTAAGCTTTTAATGAGTCCCATATCATTATTTTATTTATCTCTGTGGTGTAATTAATATCTAAGAAGAACTGTAATTCAGATAATAACCAGGGTTTGAACTCTTTAATTTTAGTTATATATGCTGGAGTTCTGGAGTTAAAGATTAATGGTCTGTACCCATTTTAAAGTTTTAGCATAAATGAATTGTGGTCTGAAAAGGGGCAGGGAGTGATGAGAAATTAATGATTTTAGAGTGTAAGTCATGGCCAGCAAATATTTTATGTATTCTAGTTTGGGTACCAAATCTGAGCTCTTGATGAGAAAACAACAAAGATTTATCTTCTTTAAATTTAAAAATATTTACAAGATGAAATGATTCCACCCACTTGTTTAAAGCTTTTGATACAGCAGATGTACACAGTGGTATTTTATTTGTAGTTTCAGAAATATCAAATGTACAGTTAAACACTCCAACTAATATTAAGTTGCCTTTATAATTATTGGAAATTAAATCCAAGTTTTTTTTTTACAGTTCTTGATCCAATGCCTGGGAACCAGTATAGACTGGCTAGGGTCCATACTCTATTATATTTAACTATTACTAATGCCATAAGGCCTTCTTTATCTTCATGCTTATAAATAGTTTCTGGGTTAATCACATTTGTTTTCCATAAAATTGTCACCCCTTTTGTCTTTGTCTTATAAGTGAATTGTGACAATATCATATATTCAAAAAAAGAAGAAACCAACCACTACAAAAAATGCTCAAAAGCTGAAACTCTTCGAAACCAATAATTTATTTAAACGCTCAATAACAAAATGCTTTTCGTCCGACTGAATCGTTGGACTTCATCAGAACTAAACAAAAATGTCTGTTAACATTCAAACTCCTAATATATAACTTCCCGCCAAATGACGTGGTGACACAATTTGTTTTTAAACATATATACCCTTGGATAAAACTTTAAAACCACTTATATATTGAAAATACATCATAAAAGAGTTTACCTCATTATGCATGTGCAAAATATGTAGATTCTATAATGAAAAAATATGTGGCAATGGAACAATGGATTTCAAAGGACTCTTGGGCATTTCTTGACAAAATAAATAAGTTAATATATAAACAAGAATATAATTTTTTGATGGTAGATGTGAAGGAGTTATACACTAGTATCCCACACCAGTAAGGGATAGAATAGGCAACAACAAGAATGAGACAGAAAGGTGCACCAGAGGCCGAAGTCTCCTTAGTTCAAGAGCTCTTAGATGTAATACTGTCATACAATTATATTTTGTTTGATAACCAGTTTTACATCCAAAAGAAAGGAGTAGCTATGGGCTCTCCATGTGGCTCTAGTTATGCAAACTTAGTAATGTCGTTTTGGGAAAACACATACATTTTTTGAGAACGAATCTCATAAAAATATAATCAAATTGTATGCGAGATTCATTGATGATATTTTCATGATTATTGAAGGTAATGAACATACTGCTGCAAATTTCATAAGAACATTGAACAACACTACTGATTTTTTACAGTTCACATATACTTTTCACACCACATCTATAACATTTCTGGATGTAGAACTTATTAAAAATGAACAGCAGAAAGGGTATGAAGCAAGAATTTTTAGGAAATCCACATATTCAAATAAATTTCTACATTATTCAAGTGCACATCCAATACATCAAAAACACTCCATAGTTAAGGGTCATTTGGTCCGGGTGGCGTGGATGATCACTTCAGAGGAAAGGTTTATGGAGGAATGTTTCAATCTAAAACAAATGTTCTTGAATAGACATATCCCCTGAATTTAATAGAAGAATTAATAGAAGAAGTCACATATAAAAGGATTAACGGAATATACAAACCCATATTAAAGCAACAAGGGATTATATTGAGCAATCAAAGTGATTTTCAGACTAGTTTAAATCCATATCTGTCTTCACAACAACTAAAACCATCAGACTATAATTTGGCATGTATTTTGAGTTTTTCTTTAGACTTCAATAGTATAAGAGAAATCATAATTAAAAATTGGAGTATATTAAAAGATGATAACATGTTGGTCTCAAAATTAGGAATATCACCAAAAATAGTTTGGAAAAGAGGATTGAGTTTAAAAGAACTGTTGCACAAGCAAAAAAACTCCCAAATAGGTAATTGGAGTATGATGCAATGTGGCAATTGCCCATATTGTCATGTAATGGAATTAGGGAGTATGCCTGAGATCAATGGGTTTAGTTTACATGCTAAAAATAAATTCAACTGTAATTCGAAAGGAGTTGTATATATAGCGAAGTGTCAAGGATGCCCGTCCTTTTATATAGGGAAGACAGAATGTAGACTGAGGGATAGGGTGTATGAGCACCTTAGAAATATCAATCAACAAAAAGAAGAAAATGCCCTTGTGAGGCACATCTTGATTTACCCTGACCATAGGTTCAAATTTAAAGTCATCGATCAGGTTATGCAAGATGCGAGGGGGGTCCCTTTGGATTATTATTCGAAAAAACAGAGCTTTTATGGCAGATTAGGCTTAATGCATATATGGACCCAGGACTGAATGAGAAGTGTTCACTAATGTGTTTATTAAAGCTTAAAAGCTTGGCTTGATGAAACTTCATAACAATCAGAATTTACAATGTAAGCAGTATAAAGTAAATAGAATTGGAATTACATAATTTATGGACCAAAACTGATAATATTCAGATATATATGCATGTGTATGTTTTGGATATATAAGTATATATATATTTATATATATATATATATATATAAATATATATATATATATATATATATATATATATATATATATATATATATATATATATATATATATATATATATATATATATATATATATATATATATATATATATATACATATATATATATATATGACATATATATGAATAGATAGGAACCCATATATATATATATATATATATATACATATATATATATATATATATATATATATGTATACTTTTTTCAATACTTGTATATACATATACATATAGCTTTTTTTAGTTGGTGCATGTGTATAGTTAAATGAATATGTGGTAAAAAATTTTTTTTTCCTTCTCTCTTTTTTTAAGTCTTTCTCCATTGTATTTTGTTTTTTTTTTCAATAACGCTGTTTAATTAAATTTAATTATGTTATATGTTGTTTAGATTCTACATTATTTACAGATGCACGGTTGTTGCTAGCAATGTTTTAATGAGGTAAACTCTTTTATGAGGTATTTTCAATATATACGTGGTTTTAAAGTTTTATCCAAGGGTATATATGTTTAAAAACAAATTGTGTCACCACGTCATTTGGCGAGAAGTTATATATTAGGAGTTTGAATGTTAACAGATATTTTTGTTTAGTTCTGATGAAGTCCAACGATTCAGTCAGATGAAAAGCATTTTGTTATTGAGCGTTTAAATAAATTATTGGTTTCGAAGAGTTTTGGCTTTTGAGCGTTTTTTGTAGTGGTTAATATCATATATTCCTTAGGATTCCATTTGTAATTGTCATTTGTTTTGAAATTAGTTTCTTGAATGAAGACAATTTGTGCTTTGTTCAGTTTTAAATATTTCAGTAGATTTGATCTCTTGCTAGTATTGTTTAAGCCATTGGTATTTAAAGATAATAAAGTTAAATCCATCTTAGGTTATTTAGACTATGTATTTTTTTTTTATTGTGACTATTAAACATTTTCCTTTGATAAATACAAAATATATGTTTGAGCTTTTAAAGGAAATTGTCAGTTTTATACTTTGAGTGTTTACCAATAAAGTAATATTTTGGTCAGGCATACTAAAAATATTTTTGTGAAATAACACATTTAAATTAATAAATGCTAACAAAGCTAAGATCCGCACTAGCCATGGAATGAAAATAATTCCTAATCTGATGGATAAACATAAGTCCATCAGATCATCATTCGTACCTTGACAATCCAGAACATCTAAGCTCCATAAATTGAATTATCATATAGAGAATATTTGTAATAGGAATAACTGATATTTATATTATTTTGAACAGATATAATACTACTGTAGATCAGGCAGAATTCTAATACAATATAAATGTCTACTTATTGTATAAGCAATTAATATTTGCATGAAAGGTAGTTGACAAGCAATTCAATCATAGTAAAGTAGGATGTATCATATATAAAACCTCAGTAAAATTTTATAGCACACAATTATTTGACATATTCACCCTTACTGATGAAGTCTTTCAAAACGTATTACTTAATATAAATAGATGGTAATAATATTTATACCTAATGTTTATAATACAATGTATTTTACTGGATATATCAAAAGTTATATTTCACTGTTTACCAGCATTTAAGTAATCACTTTGCTGCTAACTTACTTAAAGCATCCAGTTTGTTTTATGTAAACATTGAAGTTAGTGAATTTTAATTAGCAGTGCATCCCTTTCCCCCCATTTCCTACACATAAGGATTTTCATACCTGCCATTTCTTATTATAAAATAAGTGAAATTATAGGTTAAAAACAACAAATTCACTTATTGTGATTAATGATTTCAAGTTCCCTTTCCATATTCATAAATTGCCATTTTATGGCATATACTGAAAGTTTTTAGATTTAAATGGCAACGTTCTATTTTGTATAATCAGCAAAGGTAAAACTGAGTGATTATTGTCAATTTAATACTCTTTGTTCAGAATGTGATTGTTACATTCTGTGAGATTCCTAGTTCAGGCTTATATTGTTTCCCTTGAACAACTTTGTCAGTTTGATGTCATGTATAAAACATTAGTGACCTTCGTAACATATTAAGTATTATGTATGGTCAAGATGTGTTACAAAACCACAATTCAAGTTAAAGCAATTATATGATTTGTTAGGCACATTTACCTATATGAGAAAATCATGCTTGCTCTTGACGTTCAATATAGTGTATGTCATTTATGACAAGTTAAAACAGTAATGTTATTATACTCATGCCTATGTTATTAAACTGTCTATTGTCAATTTAATACTATTTGTTCAGAATATGATTGTTACATTCTGTGACATTTCAAGTTCAGCCTTCTTTTGTTTCTTTTAAACAACTTTGTCAGTTTGATGTCATGTACAAAACATTAGTTACCTTGGTAACCGCTTAAGTATTATATATATATATATATATATATATATATATATATATATATATATATATATATATTTATATATATATATATATATATATAGTCAAGATGGGTTACAAAAGCTGCAATTCAGGTTAAAGCAATTACATGACTTGTTATACATATTTACTTATATAAGAAAATCATCACGCTTCCCCTTGATGTTCAATGTAGTGCATGTCATTTATGACAAGTTAAGACATTAGTGTTATTATACACAAGCCCATGTTATTAAATTCTGTTTAATATATAAATTCAGCAGACTGCTTCATCTTATATGACAATTATATATTTTATGTCTAGATTTACTAAAATCATACATTACATAACTATTGTGTGTGTTTTTTTTTTTATCAAGAATCAGCTTAATGGGGGTGGAGCCTGAATGGCTAACTTAAAGCAACAGTATTTTTAGAGTTCCATATAACTAGTTAAATAAGACAGGAAAAAATATTCTTTTTTTTTCTTCAACGTATAAAATCTTATAGATAAAGGACTAATTTACATAATTAGAAACATTGGCAAAGTTTTACAAATAATTTCCTGTTAAAAAGCTTTGAGATATATTCACTTGTTAAAATGAGCAACTCAAAGAATTTTCACCAGGATGCTGCCTTAAAGAAGGAAGTACAGCAGATGGCATCTACCCTGTAGGAGTTGTCTTTGAAGATGGATGATTTTAAAGAGAACCTGGAAAATCATAAAACAAGCAGTCAAAAACAGGCTGACACCCTCAAGGAAATGCTACAACAACACCAGACAAGGATAACAGGAATAGAGGTTTCTCTAAATGACTTAGAAAGCAGACTTAAGGAAGAGGAAACACAGAAAGAACTGCTTCTTAAACAAAACACTTGGTTGGTTAATAAAGTAGATGACTTGGAAAATAGGGAGAGGAGAAATAATATCAGAATTTTTGGATTACCTGAAAACACAGAAGGTGAGGATATTATTTTCTTTTTATCAAGCTAGATCCCCGACTTTTTAAATTTAAAAGGATGACTTTCCATTGGCATTGAAAGGGCACACAGAGTTCTTGGGAAATCTGCCACTAACTCAAACTCTCCTCCTAGGTCAATTTCATACTTGGACAAGGAACTGCTTTTAAGATCTGCTTGGAGGAAGGTGCCTCTAAAATATAAACAGAGCATGAAAATATTTGATAATGACTATTCATCTAGAATAATGGAACAAAGGAAAATAGTGTCGCCAATGATAAAGTTTCTGAAGCAAAATAACATCAAGGCACAACTTGCATATCCAGCTAAGATAAGAATACTGTATGCCAACGAGATGAGGACTTTTATTGACTTAGAGGAAGCCTCTTCATTTATTAAAACTAATAATGTGATTACTTTACCAGAAGATATGGATTGGATGTCACCTTCTCTCAAGAGAACAAAAGAAACAAATGTCTGGACAGATGTCAAAAAGAAGAAGCAAAAGACTGATACTGTTACAGCCAAATCTCTCAAAGCATCTACTATGATATGAATTATTTTAACATTACTTTAAAGAACCAGTTTTACTGCTTGGAATTTTAAAACAAAAGTAACTAACTACTGGAATCTTTATCTATATTTTTTGAAAATAGATGGCACATGAGAGTTTTCACATTATCTTAGGTATGTAAAACAGGATAATTTTCTTTCACAGAAGGAGGGTTATATAGCACATAAAATATTTACAATATTTATACTGTAAACCAACATACACAGTATATGTGTATTTTATCTTAATTTTCTCTTTTCTTTCTCTCTTCTGTCTTTTCTCATTATTTATTTTAACTGCATCGTGTCTCCCTTTCTAAATTCTCTCCTATTTATTATACTAGTATAGTCCGTATATATTTAATAACTCACTATCTATGCATAGATAAATAATAGTCTAAAATAAACTAGTTTTAAGGTAGACTAATTAGAATAGTGAACTTAATTGTTATTACAATATTTATTAGATTAATGATGGTCACTGTTATGCTTATTGGGATTGGGGACATGTCCGTGATTAACTCTGAAATGTTCCATTCATGTACATATGTCCTTTGAATTATTTCCTTTTAGTATTAACAAATACATAAAAAAGGAGGGAAAAATGTACTGTTGGTTAAGAGAAGTGAAGCTTTCTTCACATTCTATTTGCGTTGCCATAGCAACAATAAACAATTGCTGCAGTTTCTAAGGACACTGTGAATCTGTGAAGTGCATTTAGCCTCACAGGTAACAAATAATAAGAAAAAGTAATGTTGTTTAGTTATTAAAATGAAAAACAACCTAAACAAGGTAAAATAAATACATAATAGGATTATTTGTAAATATTTTATGATTTATCCTCACAGGATTACATATTCCTGGAAACACAACTGAAATGTTCCCAAACTACATGTGCACTGAAATGTAGTTGCTTGATTAAAAAGTATTACTCACTTTAACATGCTGATTTCACAAGCTGTCTGCACAGTAAAAGTTACATTTTATATGTTACTTGAAATTGTCAGTCTCTAGAGCATATGAAAAGATACATAGGTATTTACGTATTATCGCAACCAGATTTTTGCGATCATAAAGATTGCTTCCCGATAGTGAAATGTGACTGGTAATGTTTTAAAAATTGGCGACAATATGTTTGCTTTGACAAGGAAGGGTCTTTTATGCAGGGTTATGAATAAAAATTAGAAAAATACTGAACTGTCTATGCATGCACTTCCCTGGCGGCAGCATGTCATTGCATCTTCCCGGTTACTGTAACTTAATGCTAAATGAACTGAACAACAGGTCCTGTCCCTACACAAATGGTGTTAATGTCATGATAATATCATGGTGTGGTTTTCTTTAACAGGGCATGCTGTTTTCTGCACTGGCATGTTCGGAGAAAACCACATAGTACTTAATTGATTACTCTCGTGTGTAGTGTTGCAGCGATGTTGATCGCTGTTACTATGTCTTTCTTTTTCTCTGCGATGGGAATTTCTCAGCAAGCACAGTTACTACTTCTTCTAAACAGTGTTTTTTTTTCTGGGAAACTTATGTGTCACGCTACATGTCTGTTAAAGCAAGCAAAATAGAGTATTATACCAGTCACAGTACAATAATTACACAGCTGTGATGGCCAAATGTAAGTCTAACCCTTACTTGACCGCATTTGCTGGCAGGAAGAAATGAACGTTCAGAGAGCAGAGTTGCAATAACCGACATGCTGTCAGTATACTGCATAAACACACAGTGACAGTAGGGGTTTTGTACATTATACTGATAACAGTCCAGAAAAGAGCCTGTATGATTAAAAAAAACACACCATGTAACTTTTTAAAACCATTACAGGGCATATTTCAGGATCGGAAACCAGCCGATAATCCAGTGACAAATCTGGTTGTGATAATACGTAAGTACCGATACATATTACTTTTTGCAACATGCTATCTTTGCAGTTACCTCACACTCTGTACAAACTCTCTTGGTAACTGATAGCTATTCATTTAAAATATCAGTTTAAATATTAAATGTCCTTGACAAAATATAATCTGAACTGTAAAACGAATGACTTGAAAGAAGTGAAGTAATGCATATATTTCAAAGACAGTTCTTGACACTACAGTAGAAGTAAAAATATATATTCACAAGGAAGTATTGAAATGTTTCAGTCTTCCAGTTAAAATAGCTTACTGTCAACATTTTGCGATATCAGAAAGTTTGAAGAGCTAGGAAATTACTATTCTTTCTCTTTATAATGATTATTACACCGGTGTTAGACCCTTAGTTTAATGAATTGTGACATATATTTATGAGGAAAAGTGGACTCAATTACTCACATTGAACTATACATTCCTGGAAACTCAACTGAAATGTTCCCAATTTACTTGTGAATTTAAATGAAACTGCCTGATTAATAAGCATAACTTACTTTAACACCTGAATCCATAAGCTATCTGCTCTATATGCGTTACATTATATATGTCAGTTGCATATGACAGTCTCTAGAGCACATGAAAAAATACATATTATTTTTGCAACATGCTATATTTGCACTAACCATACATTCTAAACTAACTCAATTGGCAACTGACAAGACATTTATTTGAAGCATCAGTCTAAATATTAATTGTGTCCTTGAAATATTGTTGCCGTTTTGACAAAACAAAACCTGAATTGAAAAAGGAATGATTTGAAGATGTGTTGTACAGATTTCAAAGACAGTTATTGACACTACCATATAAGTAGAACTGTATACATGCAAGGAAAAATTGAAATGCTTTATACTTTTAGTTAAAATAGCTTATTGTTAACTTTTTGCTTTATCAGAAAATTTAAAGAGCTAGGAAATTATTTCTAACTTGTATTTATAATGTTTACTAAAGTGATGTTAGTCACTGACTTGTTTAATGGATTGCGAGTCATGTACAAGACGGACTACTGAATGTTATTTCTGTTTACCTATGTTTGCTGAATTTCTTTTATTAGTACTGATTTAAAACAAGGGAAAGAAAGGGAAGGAAATCTGTTTTTGGTCAAGGGAAGAGAAGCTTAAGAGTATTCTAACTGCCCCAAGAACTCTCTAAGATGCTGTAAATACTATTTGATTAATACTTACCTAAGGTAAGTCTTGATTACCATATAGGTATCTTCACATTCATTCTAGACCTGGTGTGATTATCCATTCTGGAAGCAAGAGGTGCCCTATGCAGGGTGGGAATTGTCAGAGTGATCATAGTTCATTCTTAGACTCTGCTTTGTAAATCTATAAATATGTAAAAGCACTGCACACTAGAATGTAGGTTGCCTCTACTCAGAGTCAGGATACCACTGATAAGCCATGTCTTTTCATAAGTGTAAGGTGAAGTTGGTGAGTTGAAGAGTGGGAAAGTAAAGGAAGACAGTACACCTACAGGAAATTCATATTTCATTGGAAATAATTCATTGTCTCTTGTAGAGTCCTTTTAGTCAAATTATTTTAGTAATAATCTATTTGTTGTTGGGTTATTTAGTGTATGCTCCTCTGTTGCATTTAATTTATCCAAAATGACATATCTGACATGTTTGGGATCTCTTAAAGGTAACTAAATATTGGATATTTTCTAAGTCAACATAATAATTGTTTACACTACTAACATTCCATCCTGATATATAAAATACTATAGAACAATAATAGAATAATATAGAATTTCATATATCTTTTAAGAAAATTCTCCATATAATAATTTAACATATGGACCTCAGCTGATATTGTTGGTTAAAGGTATGAGTGATAATCCAATAGATCTATCTTTATCTATTGGATTAGGAATGACTTTCATTCCATGTTTAATTGGAAATTCATATTTACTTGTATTTGATACTTTAGCATTAATGTTTTATAGAAGTACTTTTTTAACGCCTGACCAGAATTTTACCCTAATTATATTTAAAGATGAAAGAACATTAAATTACACTCCCAAGTTTACACACATAAAAATAACATCCAATGTTATCAGAGAATATGGTATAACTACTATAATCAAAATAAAAAAAAGAAGCAATAAGTTTCTTCCAACAATAACTTGAAATGGATTTAACATTCTTATCATTAAATACAATGGCTTAAATAATGCAAATAAAAGATCAAACTTACTAAAATATTTAAATCAAATAAGGCATAAGTAGTATTTCCCCAGGAAATGCATTTTAAGACTAATGATAGGTTTATTTGGAACCCTAAGGACTATACAGTCTTAGCTCAATCCTCCTATAGAACAAAGACAAAAGTGTTTATATCACATTATCGAAAGATGAAAATAGCTAATGCTATTTCATCGACCCCAAAATATCTAAACATGAAAATATCGAACATTCAGAACAGCAAATATTTTCCCATGGAAAAAATTTGCTGCTCTGAAACACATACACACAACACAAGCACATCAAACAAGCAGCAACCACACACATACACTTAATATCCTACAACTAATGCTACACTAAACTAAACATACACTACTATCTACTCACTTACCTTAACCCAAACCCTAACCCTAAGGTCCATCACTATTGCACACTCACCTAACCAGCACCATAACACTAACCCACTTAAACTGCCCCTAACCCTAAAGTCTGTCACTAATGCACACACGCCTAACCCGCTCCCTAACCCTAACTCACTTAACCCACCCCTAACCCTAACATACAAACAATCGCACACTTACATGAACCCAACCCGTAACTTTCCACCACAATGCTAAGAATAGCGAAGCCACAGAAACAGCCAACCAAATTCTTTCCTGAGGAAAGAATTCGCTGTTCTGCAGCTTCGTTATTCTTAGTGTTCACTGAATAGTGTTCGATATCAGAATATTTAAAGTTTTAATACTTTGATGTTCTGATACAGACCCAGACAAAAGGAGTATCAATTCTCTGGAAGAAAAATATAATCACTCCAAAAGTTATTTATAAATATGAAGACAAAGAAGGTCTACTAGCATTTGTTATAATTACATTTAGTAACAGAATATGGACCTTAGCTAATCTACATTGGTTCCCAGGAATTGGAACAGGAATGGTTAAAAACACCTAGATTTAATTCCAACAATTATAAAGGCAATCTTATACTAGGCGGAGACTTTAATTGTACCTTAGAAGCTTCTGAAACCACCAAGAAGTCTTTTCGCAGAGCAATTATTTCAAAATCCTTAAAAAAATGGATTGATTTGTTTCATTTAATTGCCACTTTTAAAGTAAAAGATGATAAATCCTGATTATTTTCCCATAAACACCATAGATTTTGAACACAAACCAGAATAGACAAATTATTTGTAGTTCAAAATTTACAAACAAAATTCCTCAACTTCTCAATAGTTCCATGCCCTTTCTCAGATCATGACTATCTGATAATGAACTCCAAATAGAGTTTAAACCTTTAATCTTCTCAACTAGAATTCCATCATATATCATGAAAATTATAGAATTCAGACCCTGGATGTTGTCAGAACTACAATTATTTCTTTTAATTCATAATACAACAGAAATAAGTAGAGTCATGGTTTTGGACTCATTAAAAGTGTATTTATTTGGTAATACCCTTAGCTGATACAAAACAAAGTTAGAGAGTGGGAATCTGAATCATTAGACTTGCAAACCAGACTCTTGACAGCAAAATCTAAAAAAAAAATCAGAACTGTCCAGAAGTCGAAAAAGAAATAGAGGAATTAAATAAAAAATATAATGAAATTCTAACACACAAAACTTGTCTAGCCTTGAAAAAATTAAAAATAAGCTCATTAGCCACCTCCCCCATATATCTACATAACATATCTACAAGAATTAAAATACAATCTAAAGCAAATAACATTAGTAGTATATTTCATGAAAAGAAAGGGAAAAAGGTATCAGATATAGGAGACATCCTTGAAACATTTCCGTTCCATTATATGGAACACTTCAAAAAAGAAGATTTGGATACCAACCAAATAAACTTAGATACAAACCTTATCAATATAAAAACAATTCCCAAAAACTTAAAACTAGACCTACAAAAACCTATATCCTACAAAGAAATTGCTGCCAAGATAAAAGAAAGTAAATCTAACAAAGCTCCAGGGATAGATGGTATAATTATGGAAATTTACAAGCTCTTCCCTTCAACAGTAATCTCCCTTTTTCATAAAACTTTGCTAGAAGTCCAGTCAGAAGCAAAAATACCACCGTCATGGAAATATTCCCTCATAACACCAATTCTAAAAGATAATAAACCATCAGACCTTTGCACCTCATACAGACCTATATCATTACTGAATAATGATTACAAAATATTCATGTCAATCCTAGCTAACAGAATGAAAATCCCACTTTCAAAGACAATTAATAATGATCAAACTATATTTTTATATAACAGGCACAAACATGATAATATTAAAAGTATACTTACTCTTATACATTATGTGAATAAAGAAGATAGAGAAACACTTCTAATCAGATTAGACATAGAAAAAGCCTTTAATTCCCTCAACTGGGAATATCTATATAAAACTTTAGCATTAATTGAATTTCCTCCTCTCTTCATCTTATTACTAAAAAACATATATATATTAATAACTTAACCTACATTAAATTAGGTCTTTTAACCTCAGAATCTATCCATATAACAAAAGGTAGTAAACAAGGATGCCCCCTTTCTCCAATTTTATTTGCTTTGGCTATAGAAATACTTGCAGAAATAATACACAATAATCCAAGAATAAAAGGAATAGAAGTCTATGACCAGTTCATATCTAAAATAATGCTTTTTGCTGATGATATTTTATTAACCCTATCAAACTCCAGAGAGTCATTAGGAGAGCTAGAAGAAGTAATGGAGAAATTTTATAAGATTTCAGGTCTACACTTTAATAGATCAAAATCAAAATTTCTATTTTTAAATAAGAAAAAAGAACTGCAAGTTACAGATAAATCCATCATAGGAAAACAAGAACTTATGCTAAATTATTTAAGAATAGTGTTAGGCAAAAATATACACTAAACAATATTAATAAATTATAAAAACATTATTAAAACAATAAAAATATATATAGAAAAGTGGAACAAAATTATATTAACTTTTGAAGACAGATTGAAATTAATAAAAATGGTCTTATTGCCAAAAATACTATATGTAGCATTAGCAATAGAGTTAATTCCTGAAAGATGCATTCTTAAAGAAATAAACTCATGTTTAATAAAATGTTTATGGTATCCCAAAAAGAATATAGTTGCTCTAACTCATCACATTAGACCCTGGAAACAAGGAGGATTGAACTTCCTAGAAATAGAAACATATATAAAAGCATCTGTGCTTAAAACTACAATAGACTGGATAAACCCAAATTATTTTGCCAACTGGATAGAGTTAACAATGGCTATATTAACAAATGAATTTAATCTGTTAAAAAAAATTTAATAGTAGACAAATCAAACAAACCCTGTTACATACTATGCATAAGTATACAATATAATATAACAAAACCTTCTAAAACAACACTGATTAATCATTACATCAATTCCTTTAGGAAACTTATCAATGCAAACATAGATCTGAAACTTTGGTTTGACCTTTTAACCCCATTTATCATCACTAAGAACTTTCCTCACAAAATATATAGGGAAACAATAACCTCCAGGGAACAAAATGGATTTTTGTGCTGGTTTCAATGTGAAAATAAATTAAATGTTTTAGATATACATATGATAAAAAACTGCTTGCAATATTCCAACACAGGACTGGTTAACCTTACAAAGCATTCTAATGTACACTCAAGATTTATGCAGATTAATTAATAATTCCTCATTTAAAGATATTCCAAATCAAATGCGTTTTCTGTATGAATGTATATATAATCAAATCTATATAAAGAGTTAATAACATATAAAACAATTCCCAAACCATCATACTGGCAATTCTTAACAAAAGGTCAGTCATTGCAGTTAACAGAAGAAATTAAAACTAACATCTTACTATCAGTTAATTACACCTCTAACACACACCACTGGAAAATATTTAACTGGAAATACTTGCATAGAGCATTTTTAACACCAGATAGAATTAAAAAGATCAGTACTACTACAAATGTTTTTTGCTGGAGGTGTGAAAAGTCGAATAAAGCAGACTGGATTCATATTTTTTAAGAATGTAGTAAAATTAAATCATATTGGAATGGAATCAATCATTTTTTATAAGCTTTATTTAGTGAATCCTTTACCTTAACTAAAGTATTGATAATTCTAAATGTAAATGGAGGTCCCTACCTGAATAAGACAAACACGTATTTGTTATGGACAATACTTGCTATATCTAAGAAATGCATAACCAGAAGATGGAATTCAAATACACCCCCAACCTTGGAAGAGTTCTACACTTTACTGAAGAAAACTGCATTGATGGAAAGAAAAATCAAAGAACTACTAATCTATCCCAGGCCATTGGTAAATAATCCTTGGAAGAAAGTTATATATTTGTTGGACACTCTGCAATAATCAATATTGTATTTCTGATTACTGATCTGTTAATTCTATATTTAATAACATACAGTGTATATAATTGAAAGTCAGGCTATTGTAAATATTGTATATAACTGTTTAAAATGATATTTAAAAATATTATGTAAATGTTATTTTAATTGAAAATAAAACAAATATTTGAGGGAAAAAAAAGAATCAACTTGAGCTAAACAAAGTGTTGGGAGACCATCAATATGTGTAAATGTGGTTTAAAACAGCCCTTTTATTTTATATATATATATTTTTTCAAACAAAAAATGTCATTGCCGAGAATCATCTCGGAGGGTCCTCAGAGCCATTAAGCAAAATTGTCACTCTGTCTCCATTACCATAGCATTTGTTTCTGTTAATGTGTCTGTATACTGCATACCAGAGGCTCTGGATGCACCTGAAGAAAAGCTTCACTTCACTGTAACTTCAAGTCTAAATTCCTTCCTTTTCAGTGAGGCAGCAGCCAGGAAAAGAACAGAGAGCAAACAGACCAAAAAAAAAAAAAAAACCCTCCCAACAAGCTGCCACAACAAGAGACAGCACACTCCTCCAGCCCCCCACCTCTAACTCAGCAGATGCACAAACAAACCACTCTCTGCCAAAATATCCCAAACCACAGCTCCATCCACCACCCTCCCCTGGTCCCAGGCCAAAGCACCAAATGTCCACTCCCAATGCACAAGCAACAGCAAACCTCGATTACAAGGTGCAACCCACAGCACCCCCGAGACAAAAATGGCAACACACAACAGCTGCCAGACACAGCTGCATCCATATATACCATGGCAGGCTCAATCAAACAGCAGTCAAAGCTATGATGCCTGCCATAATTGATATTAATTATGTGTAGACAGAATAATGATGACATCTGCACTAGCCACCAGACACAGCTACATACATGCACACCACATCAGGTTTGATCAAATAGCACTCAAAGCTATGATACCCACCATAATTGATATTAACTATGTTTAGACAGAATAATGATGACATTTGTACTAAGAGCTTGCTACTGTTACCCAACCAGCATATATATGACATTTCAAAATCGTACTTTAACTGAAGAAGGCATTAGTCTCCATGACAGCATCTTCTCTTTTCTTCAAAACACTCTACTGTTACTGCTGTTGTCTATGTTAATGTGTTACATTTGAGTCTGAACTCTGATGAATGGTACCTTGTTGAATTAGTTAATTAATTACTTAAATTACTATAAGTAAAATCAATGAAAAATGAACAAGATAAGTATTCATTGAGTTCAAGTAGGGGAATAGAAACTTCTATGTTTGTATTATATGTTGCTTTGTTTGGCTTATATATAATGTAAATAGTAACCCATCCTGACCTACCTTTGTTTGTGAAGAATTATTGAACTATTTGAACATTCTGAATAAATCATTACTGTTCCTCAGTTGTTTAAGAATCCTTCCTTTTTGTTAAAAATAAAAACAGATGACAAGTGATGTACCATATCAGTTGATACTTTGAGAGATATAGTTGTAAGACTTATTTTTTGGGATAGCTATCTTGGAATCAGTTATTTGTTTCTTCTTTCTAGCATCGGTCCAAGGAATTGTTTCTTTTATTCTTTTAAGAGTAGGAGCCATCCATTCCATTTTTTCTGGGATAGACACTATGTTGTTTTTGATGAATATAGTAGCTTCTTTTAAGTCATTAAAGCTTCTCATCTCATTGGCAAAAAAGTATTTTTAACTTTGCTGGAAAGGCCAGCTGTGCTTTAATGTTGTTTTGTATCAACAGTTTTATTATTGGCCAGACTTTTTCCCTTTGTTCTAGTATTCTGGAAGAATAATCATTGTCAAACCTTATCAGGCTTTGATTGTATTTTAAGGGTGATTTTCTCCAAGCAGATTTTAATATTAGTTCCTAGTCCAGAAATGAAAGAAATTTCATAACTGTGGATCTAGGTGGAGTATTTGTTGAGTTAGAGAAAGATTTCCTCAGTGCTCTATGCACCCTTTCAATCCCAAATGAAAGTCCCTCTTTCAAGACTAAAATTCAGGAATCCAGGTTGTTAAAAATGAAATAATGTCTTCTTCTTCAGTGTTTTCATGCAGACCAAAGATCCTTGTGTTGTCTCTCCTTTCCCTGTTTTATAAGTCATCTATTTTGTTAAGCAGCCATGTATTCGGTTTAACCAGAAATTCTTTTTGGAATTCTTCCTCTTTGAGTCTCCCTTCAATGTCATTTCTAGAAGTCTCTATACTTGTTGATTTTCTATGTTGTTGTTGTAATAGTTCCTTAAGAGTATCAGTCTGTTTTTGAGAATTTAATCTGATGTTTTCTAAGTCATTTTTAAAGCCACCCATCTTCTAAGATAGTTCTTGTAAGGTAGATGTCATCAATTGCAGTTCTTTTTTCAAAGCAGCATCTGGATGAGAATTCCTTGAGTTGTTCATATTTAGTGACTCAATATATCTCCAAGTTACATGACAGGAACATTTTTGTATATCTCCACCAAAATTGATATTTATGCAGTTTAGTAGTTTATCTATAGATTTCTGACATTTTAAACTTGAAAGTAATAAAATGTTCCTATGTTATCATACTAGTTTATTGAGCTCTCAGTTAGCCATCTAGGCTCTGCCCCTTCAAGACAAATCTTGATGAGTGGATGGAAAGTAGAAAATTCACCCCAGGGATCACTCCAGTGGCTTTACTCAACAGAGGCACTGGGACCTAAGGCTGGGTGGCACTATGCCAGGATAATCCTATGGGCTAGGCTTGTAAAGGCCCCAGGGCCATTAGACTAGTACACATCTATGAACCTATGAACCTATATAAACTACGGTATGAACACCATAGTACGTGTCAGCTATTTCTCCCATAGCATATATGTATAACTACTTCTCAAGTTAACCTCATAAAATCCACAAACCAATACAAAACACAGGAAATACCAGCTGCAGAAGATGTAAAAGCTACAGACCACTTTACTGAACACAGAACCTTGATTTAGTGCTTTTGTTTACAAAATTCAGAACTTCTATCAGAACAAAACAGTCCTACCCATTCATTCATTATATACCTTAATTATAGTCACATGACGTATTTTGCCAATTGTTAAAATTCTAAAATTCTAAATATAAAATGACATCATACAAAATGTTAAATACCTCTATTCAAAACATATCAGATAACATAATGTCTTAACTTTAAAACAGGAATTAATGAACAACTGTTGTTTAACCCAGGAAACATCATTGCATTTAATCTAATCTGCCATTACAATTCCCTATAATTTAAATGTTTATCGGTCACTTTCCCCTGCAGATCCTTTTTAACTGAGTCCAAAATGACAAATTTATATTGGTGCGAAGGACATTTAGATGTATATCTAAATAAGGATTTGGTAGTTTTTTTGATTCCTAATATCTAACAGATGTTCATGCATCCAGTCCCTAAGTCTCCTAGAGGTATTGCCAACATAAAAACATGGGCATGCATCACACATATCCACATATACCACATTAATGGAGTTACAATTGTAACATTCTCTGCATTTATATGTTCTACTATTCATGACTATCTGATCACCTACGTAAATATATTTACAATATTTACATGCCCCACACTTAACCATTCCAACTTTACGATTAATATGTTCCAATCTGGATGCCCTTTCCAGCAACTGTTTAAAAGAATAATCTCTCTTAAAAATTATTTCAGGTTTTGGACCCAGCCTATCTAATGCCACTGGATCTGTGGATAAAATCCACCAGTTCTTGTATATGATGGTGGTAATATCAGGTGTATCTGGGAAATAGGTGGTTATAAGAACCTGTCCATCTGCTTTTGATCTTATCTCAGATGTAGAACCACTAATATTTTCACTATTCAAAATAGGTAAATAATTTCCATTTTCACATTTGTTGACCACTTCTCTCCTAATATCCGACAAAAAATCTTCTGGATAACCCCTAGATAAAAACATTTGTATTAATCTGTCACATTCCATCAAAAACTGGGGCATATCCGACACCATTCTGGACAAACAAACCAATTGTCCTTTGACAACTGCCTTTTTCTGGTGCTGGGTATGTCCACTAGTATACTGGAGGTATGAATTGGAAAATGTAGGTTTCTGGAAAATATTAGAAACATACTTCATTTGTGTGAAATCTTTCCTAATTTCTACATCTAGAAACACTATAACCTCTTTTTTGATGTTATGAGAAAACTTCAAAAAATCCACTGTATTACTGATGCATTTTAAAAATTCCATTAACCTATTTTGAGTACCAGTCCATAACAAAAATAAATCATCCAAAAACCTAGTATATAAAGCCCAGTTTGCTATGAAAGGTCCTTACAGTATAAATTGTTCTTTCCATTGGGCCATAATATAGTTCACAAACATGGGAGCACATGCTGATCCCATGGCAACTACCCTTCAAAAATATATAATTGCTTTTTAGCACCAATTCCACTAGGGTACTCATGACATAAATATCCTCAGACCTAATAATACTTTGTATAATTGTTCTTCAAACCAGTGGATACCAATATTGTGAGGGATTACTGAAAATAAATTATGTACATCCAAGGTAACAAATATTGTATCCTTGAAAAATTCAATTCCATTAAACATTTCCAAAATGCCATGAATCCTTGCATGTCTGTTCCATATTAGCCAGCCCCTGTTTCAATTTCTCATCAAGGTATTTTGCTATGAAAAAGGTTTTAGACTTCTTGGCATTCACTATGGGATGAAAAGGGGGATTATGAATATCTATGTGTATTTTGGGACCCCAAAAATACTTGCAAATACAGGTTGGCCATTAAGCATGAAATCATAGTCACATTTAGTAATGCTACCCTCAAATAAGAGGTCTCTTAAACACAAATCTTTCTTTGAATATGCTATGAATACTTCATTCTTTTTCACAATTTCATAAGTTTTGGTCATTAATAAGCTATTCATTTTATTCACATAGTCTATCTGATTCATAAGAACTAATCTGTCACCTTTATCGGGTTTCATTACCCATACACATGAATCACTAATTATTTCCACAAGCAAGCTCCTTTCAGCACTATTTAAATTGTTAACATGTTTCTTATTTGGGTACCTACACAGGTGTCTAATGTCATTCTCACAGCACTTTTCATACATTTGTAAAATGGTCCGAGTTGGAGGGTTAAATATACTAGGGCATTGTAAGGTTGTTACACATCCAGTGGGTATGGTATTATTAAGCCACAACTTTAAATTTAATTTCCTTACAAACAATTTTAATTCAATGATAGTCCTGGTAACATTAACTTTTTTACCCGATACAAATGACAGACCTTTAGCCAACAAGTCAGCATGTTCTACAGTTAAGTTCTTATTTGAAAAATTGTAAAAAGAAAAATCGTGGTCAGAATTATTTATAATAGTTGGAAGAACGGTACTTTCCATCTCTTCAAAACCTCGAATGTCTTAATCTGATGAAATGAAGAAACCATTTGTTGCCTCAAATTCACTAACAGATTCTCACAATAATAAAACTCCTCCTTCTACTTGTGTTGTCGATGCCACTGGTAATTCATTTTCGGTCTCATCCCTTGTTGTGTAAAATCAACATTGGCTGTATAATCCTGGTTGTTCCTTTAGTAAGTTTTTATTCTCTCCGATCCCCTCACTTGTTCCACTTCTAAAGGGGCGGCACTGCCTTCTTCCACATAATTATCAGATTGGCTAGCTACATGTGCTGAACGTTCTTCTAGACTGGTTGAATTTAGATTGCCTAGTAACCCAGGTAGTATAGGGTATGCTCTGCCAGTCACAAATTCCAATATGTCTCTTTTTAATTTATTCAACTTGCATTGAAATAATTGGTCACATTCAACATCGACCTTCTGAAAAATATTAGTATAGTTAGTTCCATAATGATCAAATAAAGATCTTGCTTAATTTCTTGATTTAATATATCCATTTGGCCCGAGACTTCTTGTATTTCCAAATTGTTATACTTGATGATAATTTGAAGAATCTAAAACTAGCCTTGTTGAAAATTGAATGCAGATCCTCCAACATATTTGCATTACGCCCTGCTCCATCAGGGTAACGCCACAATCTAAGTCTTTTGGGAATACAATTATTATCCAAGTTCTGCTGCAAATATGCATTTTCCAACTGTACTCTTCTATATCTAATCAACAGTCTCTCAAATTCTCTCAGTTTGTCAGATAGGGAAACCAAAGCCAGTGCCGTACTTACACTTGTGTCCTGACCCATAGCAAAATTAAAGTTATGGTTCTTCCATGTAAGATAGTGGAACTTGCCTGTTGACCCATTCAGTGATGCACTATGTCTTACTCCATAATCAATTCCCATTTGCTAGGTAAGAAGTAGACCCAAGGAATGATTCTTACAAGACATACTTTAATTTCCTTGGGAAGGATTTCCCCACACATTCGGCTGCCGATGTATCTCATGAATGAGTTGGGTTGATGTCAATTTATATTTAGAATTTTAGAATTTTAACAATTGGCAAAATGAGTCATGTGATTATAATTAAGGTATATAATGAATGAATGAATGGGACTGTTGTGTTCTGATGAAGTTTTTAATTTTGTGAACGAAAGTGCTGAACCAAGGTTCTGTGTTCAATAAAGTTGCATGTGGCTTTTACTTCTCAAGTTAAGCTGTACTCATTAAATGTGAATCTTACATGTGCAAAAACTTTGCCATCATTTGTGCAAATCAGTTTCTCAGCAAATCACTATGGTAAAAGCTGTTTGGCATGTATTACTATGTTTATTGCCCAGTTAGTCTTCATCTGATCCAAAAGCATTTGAAACACAACAAAGAATCTAGCTGTCACTGATCATATATTTACTCAGATTCATGGGCACTCTGCAACTTTGCACTTGAAAATGAATATATCAGTAATAAGTCTAATGTCAATTACAATACAGAAATAAATAGCACAACTGCATTGTTAGCATTTGCTAAAACTTTATACTGATATTAGACATTGAGATTGTCTAATACGTATCTTACTGTGGGCATCAATTCATCACAATATAAACACTTGTTCATCAACACTTGCATTCAAGATGTTTACAAAATATACACGTGTGTGTATGACTGATTGTGATATGTATGCAACATATCAAGAAACAGATACATGGTATGTCTCAGTTATGCAATAGGAATTCAGGACAGCTTTTTTCATATAGGTTAAGAAGCTGTGTTTCTAAGAATGTGTGCACACTGCAAGCAAAAAAGCCAAGCAAAAGTCCACACTTTGCACTCCAGTCTCATAACAGTAACATAAAGTGATTATGTCAACCTCTATAAAGACCACTATGACAAGAAAAAAAAAACAGACTTCAGTGATGGTGCGAATGTTAACTACTGTGTTCTTCAGCTTGAATAGATAGGTATGGGGTTCAAATTGGAAAACAGACAAATCATGTGTATGCATGTATGTGTAACTGTTATTACACATAGTCAGAAGAGCATGACTTTCTGTCCTACTGTCTTCGCTCAAGTCTCATGGAGAACAAAGTTTTATAGACATGCATGACTATGCAACAAGTTCATACAGCCCTGTCAACTTCTTTTTCCCAACATACACTGATGATCTCTTCTGCTATAAAGCACTGTCTGACAGTATGATGGTCAGACTTCTGCTGTTGTGCGTGCATTTAGCACTGTGTTTTGTAGATAGCTAGCTAGCGGTTCTAATCTCACTGTAGTCAACTGGTGTTCATTTAGTTCACATTCCGGAGAACAGTTTAGAACAGCATGTGAGACAGTCCTATTACCATTTTCTTCTCACCAGCCACTGATGATGTAATCTGTTATAAAGTGTTGTCTGACACTATGACAGATAGACTTGTGCTCTGCCTCTTGTACTGTGTTCTGTAGATAGCTCTAATCTCACTGTGGTCAACCTGTGTGTGTATGTATGTATGTATGTATGTATGTTCATTCTACTATAGGTCTCATGACAATTTTAACACTGCATGTGAGACTACAACTATGTCATGCACTTCTGTCCACCTTTTAGTATAAATAGACAATTATGATGGGATCCCTCTAAACTTTACTCTGACAGTCTTACAGTCAGACACCTATGTTGATATGAGTGTTAACTGCTGTGCTCGCTAGCTTGCGTAGGTAAATAGTTTGTGGATCTAATCTCACAGTAGACTCTATGTGTGTGTGTCCATTCAAATATGAGTAGATAGACAATTTTACACCAAGATGTGAATCCTCTTCTCAGCATACACTGATGCAGTAATCCTCTATAAAGTGCTCTGTAATAATGTAAAGTTAGACATCTGTGGTGGTGTTAATGTTGGGTCATATGGAATCCAGTCTGAATACCTACACAGGCCTAAAATTCAAATCTGATCTCATTCAACTATGTGTGTGCGGGTGGTGATGTATTGCTGCCAGTATACGATCTTTTGACATTTTTTCATTTGAATCTCAGTCAGGTGAACCTTTAACACATCCCCATGAATTCAAGATACCTTAATTTCCTCTGGCAACATGACATGCTTCTTACAGAACCATGGATGACATGATTAGCTCAGATGCATACATATATCATGAAGCACAGCCCTTCCATGAGTGTCTGCAAGCCATCTCCAGACCACTGAATGTGTGATTCCTAATTCTGTCATGGGGTGGTGGAAATGTCATATATGGACAGATGCAGTATGCAATACAATTCCACACATACAGACATATGCACATAACCCTATTATCTACCATCATATAGATATGGTTATTTTTATTTAAATGCTATACTTATGGATAGAAGTTTCTGTGATGTTGGCTGTTAGCCTAGTAATGTCCTATGAAAAATTGCAGTTGTAAATATTGCTGTCTTCCACATGTGCTGCGTTGAGCTGTGGATATATGGTAGCCCTATAACAGGGTGTTCCAACTTATATTTTGAGGTAATGTCATGATGGGCAGTGCTGTCTTTTTATTACACATTCCTTCCATAAAATTTGCTGCAATATGCCTGTTGTGGACTGCTGACATTGGATGATGCTATATATACTGTTGCTTTAGTAAGATATGTGTTCTTGTCATGGAGTGTATTAATATTCTACATATTTCTTATTTAGCCATCACAGTGACACTTGCAGTATGGCACATGTGCATGTGTATACCTAATATCATGAACTGCTATGTGACATAAAGCAATATAACATCATACTGATTACATGGGCACATATGCCTTGCTCCATCCACATATTGTAATGTTGTTATATACACAAACATATAACCAGGTCATACTTGCAACCTTGGGGAATTCATTGTATGCATGATTGTGTTACTATTCACAAGGGGATTATTCAGGTGTTGCTCAATAACATTGTGTGGCTGTCAACATTTATGTCATTAACTATTCTGCATGAACCATATCCACCTAATTTATAATGTGCCTATATATGGTATCCGAGCCCTCACACATACCTTTCCAATGATTAACATACAGGAATATGATGGGCAACTGATGTAAAATGTGATCTATGTGAAGATGTACAATCCTGTTGACAATTTCATGGTGTGTCATGTCATGCATAACCATGGTTATATTTGGTGGTGTTGTCACAAATCTTTTTTTAAGTAAATACAAAATCTTATGAGTAATACATAGCTATGCACACACATGGTTGTGCTTGTCACTACCAGTACTCAGCTGGAGACAATAGACAACCTGTTAGCTGACAGATTTTGCTCAAACATCAGCCCCTGACCACAGTGCTCATCACACAATGTATACATGCAAACATTGCTCAACATATTTTCTCAAGAAACGCGTTCATCTGTGCACTGTCTATGGCAAAAAACATGGCATCAATGAGTCCTGACAACATCCCATGTTGGCTTATCAATAATTTAAACACTGTCACCTCACAGCAAGAGGTTCTCTGGTTCGATCCTCGGCTGGAGTGCCTTCTGTGCGGAGTCTGCATGTCCTCCCTGTGGTTGCGTGGGTTTCCTCCGGGTGCTCCGGTTTCCTCCCACTTCCCAAAGACATGCTATAGGTGGATTGGGCACTCCAAATTGGCCTTAGGTGTGAGTGTGTGTGTGTGTGCCTTCAGTGGAAGGTTGAGCGCTGGGCTGGCAACTCGACACCGTAAAACTCCACTGCCAATCATGAGAGGACAGGTGATCCGCTGTGGTGACCCCTAACTGGGAACAGCCAAAAGAAGAAGAAGAAGATGACTTAGCAGACGCAGTTGGATCCCTACTTAACCACAGCCTCCAGGAGGCTATTGCCTGCCAGAATGGTGCACAGCAACAGTCATCTGTCTTATCAATGGGGAGCCATCATCCAACACAGGTAATTATAGACCCATAAGCCTGACTAAGCTCATCTGTAAGCCAATAGAAAGAATCACTATGGACCTTATCAACAAGGACATATGTAATCTTCAGACTGTGTAACCAATGCATTTTTTTCTTTAAGGGTAGATCATGTCTGTTAAATCTTTTTTACTTCCTCAAGAAGGTCAACAATGCCATCGATGAGGGACAGAATGTGCATCTCAGCTAACTTGACCTGGCCAAGGCATTTGACACAATTCTTCAGTCAGGTATTACAGAGAAACTGTCTCAAATGGTCTTTCTGGCTAAGAATTTCTTGGATGGTGTCAATGCAAATGTTCTGGAACAGCTAGTCAGCAAACCCACAAGAGACTCAAATGTCCTTGACACAGTACTCACTGACACAGGACAACACTGCACCCTGTCCCTCGTATGATGTCCTCCCTCATAAGATCAGACCATAAACCAGTCTCTTTCGATGTAATTATAGGACTAGATACCCCATCATGCTCAAAAATGCTTAATAATTTTTCTAGAACAAATTACTTCCTATTAGTGATAGCATAAGAAGTTTCAAAGCCCCATTGAATGCAGATAACATGGGCTCCTATGCAGAGGTATACACCAATGCCCTGGATAACCACTTAAACATTTGTAAGAATTGTCTGTACATGAATGGACCAAAACCAGGTCTTGCTGAAAAAAGCCACCCTGGTGGACCACAAGTATAAACAGGATATACAACATTAGAAAGAAACTAATGGCCAAGAACAATAGTGAATTGACGCACCACAGAAATAAATCCCTCTCTAGCTTAAACAGACAAGACATCTTCTCAAGTACACCAGTGATAATTATGAAGCAAAAATAGCCTCCCTAGCTAAGGATAATCACAAGGTATTCTTTAACTATGTACAAAATCTAAAATGGAATACCCAGCTACATGCTTAACTGGTTTTAGATGGCACCAGCCATACTCAACCGGAGCTAATAGCCAACCAGCTTGCTGACAGATTTGGGGGAAACTTTACCACCCCTGTCTCCTCCAGTCATCACCCAAAGTATACCTGACATCATTCCTCAGCCTATTATCTCAAGAGCGCAGATCATCTCAGCACTCTCCAAAGCCAAAAACATGGCATCAATGGAACCATAAAACATCCCAGCTTGCCTTTTAAACAACACAGAACATGACATAGCAGACCCACTTATATCCCTGTTTACCCACAGCCTGAGAATAGACTGTGTTCCAGCCAAATGAAGAAAAACAATAGTAATGCCTCTGCACAAAGGGGGACCAATAACCAACCCTTGAAATTATAGGGCCATAAGCTTGACTAGCCTCAATTGCAAGGCCAAGGAAAGAATCATTATAGACCTTATTAACAAGGACATAGGTAATCGCCAAACTTTGGACCCAACACAGTTTGGATTTGTTAAATGTAGATCATGCCTGTTAAACATGGTTGACTTCTTTGAGAAAGCCACCAAGGCCCTGGATAAAGAAAAGACAGTTCATACCACCTATTGTGACCTAGCCAAGGCATTTGGCACAATTTCCCACTCAGGAATTATAGAAAAACTATCCTAATTGGGAATTAACCCCTGCATTACTAGACAGATAGCCAACTGGCTCAGCTACAAGACAAATACTGTCAAAGTTGGTGAATTCACCTCTAGTAAAGACCAGTCACCAGTGGCATGCCACAGGGTTTTGTGCTGGACTCCTTACGATTTGGAATTTATTTTTCAGAAATCCAAACAAAAATCTTGACGGCCTGTGTCTGACCAAGTTTGCTGATGATTGCAAATTGGGAGCAATCACTGAGTCCCCCATTGAGGTTAATATACTGCATATGTGGCACATCTTATAACTAAAATATTTGCATCTACATATAAGGATGTTATAACTCCATCAGACCAATAATTGAGTACAATGCTGACTTTTGCATATACCTCACCAGACACCTGCAATTGAGGACACCACAGAGAATTCTAGCTAAGAAATTACAGGGTACACAAAACTAGTCTTGTGCAGAAAGACAGAAACCCCTGTCACTGAATTCTGTCTCCTAAAGGTTGCTAAGGGATGATCTGTGCCTGACTTACAGGGCAGTCCATGACCTGGCCCTGATGGAACTGCTACATATTCATAAATCAAACTGCAGGACGGTCATTCTCTCCAGAGATCTTAGCCTCTGACATGAACAAGTCATGCTGGAGAGGTAGATACATGTCGCAGAGACTGTCACTTCTCTGGAATAAGCTTCCAATTTATGTGAAACAGAGCCCCTCTCTGACTGTCTTCAAATGTATCCTAGATCAATGGATGGATGACCAGAAATTCACTCCTGAGGTGGTGCCCAGGTTCTTCCAGGACAAAGGAAGTAAATATTAATTACCATAGACCCTTACCTCTGCAAACTTTACCAAGCTAACCACTGACAATAGGAGAAACTCAGGATAAATATGGCTACGCATGTAGGGGCTCTAGGGCCTATTACTTATGAGCCTATCAATGTAACCAAGTGTGTAGTACAATGGATCATCAACAGGACACATAGGTTAATAGGTAGGTACTAGGCTATTGGCCCTAGGGCCTATATAAGCCTAGCCAAAGGTACCCTGGTGTTTGCCACCCAAGAAAATTATTTTCCTGTGCCACTGTTGAGCAGAGCCACAGAAGTGATCCCTGGGGTGAATTTCCTATCTCCCATCCAATCATCAAGATTTTTCTTGAAGAGCGCTAATGAGGAGCTTTATTTGATATAGGTAGGTAGTTTGTTGCAGAGTATGGGAAGTCTCTGGGACAGGAATCTATCCCTCCAGCATGTTCTGTTTATTGTGGTGACAAGGTTTAGGTCCCTAGACCATGTAGCTCATAGGGATTGGGATTTCTTTAAGTGGAGCATGTCTAAAAGCTCTGGGTTTGACATAGCTTTGTGTGTTAGGCAGAGATCGCCTCTGAGTAGGCGATATGCAATGGAGTAAAGGTGCAGATTTTTGAGACGGTCTGCATAGGGCATCTGTTTGAGGCCAGTAATCCTCTTTGTGAGGTATTTCTGCAGCCTTTCCAGTTGTTGTAGATGTCTTGTGAGGTACATTCCAAAAGGGGCATTGTACTCTATAATGGGTCTAATGAGTGATGAGTAGAGGGGAACAATGACCTCTTTTTTCCTGGATGAGAAACCTTTTGTGATGAGGTGTGCCACGTAGAAGGATTTCCTGACTACTGTGGTGATGTGATTATCAAATGAGAGACTACTGTCCACCTGTGTCCCAAGGTCTCTTATCACACTTTTAGAGTTAAGTAGACTACTGCCTATGTGGTAGTTCATGGGTGCTGGGTTTTTACCAAAAGGGATGACAATGCACTTTTTGGTATTGAGCTTGAGGCCATGGCTTTGACACCAGGCATCTGTCTCAGTGAGGCCCTTTTGTAGGATTTCCACATCTTTTGGAGTTTTGATTATGGCTCTTAGTTTGCAGTCATCTGTGAACTTTGTTAGCCAAAGACCTTCTGTGTTGGCCTGTACTTCAGAGAAGTAGATACCAAACAGGAGAGGACTCAGGACTAAACCCTGTGGTACTCCACTTGTCACTGGTCTGAAGTTGGATTTGGTGTCTGCTACTTTCACAGTATGGATTCTGTCAGTGCGCCAGTTGGCAACCCATCTTGTGACATAGGGATTTATACCTAGTTTAGTGAGTGTATACTGTCAAGGTATGTGAATTTACCTCTAGCAATAAGCCGATGAGCAGTGCAGTATGACAGGGCTCTGGACTAGACCTCTTCTGTTTGGTATTTAATTCACAGAAGTCAAGGCAAACTTAGACAGCCTTTGTCCAAACTAATTTGTGGATGACTGCAAATTGTGGACAATCCTTGACTTTAGTAATGGTATTGATATACTGCAGAAAGAATTAACTCACACAAATTACTGGTGCTAGAGCCATGGAGACAGAGCAACATGCCCAAAAAAAAAACAAAATAATTCAATCTTTTTAAAGCAAATACCCAAGCTAATCACAATATGGTCAGCAAACCCCAATAAGTGAACCCAGTGTTATGTGATCTGTGTACTCAGGTTGATAGTAATTTGAAGTTCAAACAACCATGTGTCCAGAGTGGTGACAAATCCATTCTATGTAGCACAACTGATGAGAATGGGCATGTCATCCAGATCAAAGGACTTTATAATTCCATTGTACACAGCCCTCATCACAACAATAATTGAAAAGAATGCACCCTTTTTCAGGTAAGGCATCACACATCTGCAACAGCTGGAGCAACACCAGAGATTTTGCACAATGAAGATACAGGGTATAAAAGACAAGTCCTACATGGAAATATTGAAAAGCATATTACTGTGTTCTGTTGCTTACAGACTACTAAGGACCACTTTTTGTCTGCCCTACAGGGCATTCTACAACCCGGCCATGACAGAAATGTTACACATTGTTAAAGAAAACTGCACAAGGATCACTTGTTCCAAGGATGTTAACCTAGCCTCTGGCATGATAAATGATGCTGCAGAGATAGAAACATCTCTCAGGTACTGCACCTTCTCTGCAACAGGCTTGCTATTAACATAAAAGTGAAGGTTTGTGGTCTGCACTGTTGTGGCAGGACAGGTAGCTTACATCCTTCTAAGCTGGGAGTTGCTGATTGAAGGCTTAGTCTCTGTTATTCTAAAAGTGTATTAGTTCTGGTTTAAGTACTTGGGCTTTGGGCCAGTTATTTTACATTAAGAAGGTGCGGTCTGCACTCTTGTGGAAGGAGAGGGTAGATTCTGCCCTTCTGAGTTGGGAGTTTCTGGTTAAAGGCTTATTGTGCCTGCTTATTTGAACTGTTTCTTTCTGAAATTGGTACTCCTTGTTTGCTGTAGCATAGACTAAATTCAGACCTGCTGAATCTAGCTTTGTTTGTATAACTTGAACACTAATCCAGACCGTCTTTTTTTGGAGAAGGTTCCCTTGCATCCCAGTGGTAGGAGTGTGCAGTTAGAACTTGTCTGATCGGAGACTGCTGGAACAGAGCTCAATTTTTAGCTTTTTATTGGTTAATTGGTTAATTTGTTTAAATGAGTTTGCTCATTTGCTACTGTTATATTAAAAAATAAATGCACGTTATGCATCGCCGCCTAGCTAGGGTTAAACTATTCCCGGCACCATAAAGTCTGCTCTTCAAAGTTTCCCTTAGAACTAACCATTTTTTTTTTAAATTTTAGCAGTCAAATCTGCTTCTTTGAGGTCAGCACTTGCTCAGAACTCATTGTAAGCACAAAATAAGCTACAAATTGCTACAACACTCAACTTTCCTCACTTGTCTAGAGGAAAACAGTTTTTAGTACTTAATAAATAAGCACCTATCCAGGCATATCTAAGGGTCAGCTCCCGGTGTTTTCTCCTGTCTACCTGATGAATCTGGTCATCTTGGGGCAATGCAGAAATTGCCTCATGTACACAGACAACCCTCTCCTCCTGCCACCCAACACTACAACCTGTGAAAGATGCACTTATATAGCCAAACTGGAAGCAAAGCTCTCTTCACCCAAGACTTGACTAGACAGTCAAGAGGAGAAGGTAAACACTTGCACTACACCACACTCATCACATAGTCCTTCAAAACATACACCACCAAAACACACACATCGAAACACAAAGCACACACCTACATTCATGGAGGCTCTCAATAAAAATCTGCTCAAGCAACAGAGACCTCCAAAGCAGAAATGCAAGCAACCTCCATCCCCCAACACAACCCAAATGACACATAGCCCACAAACTCAGTGTGCCACTTAACCACAGCCCATAAGGCATAACAATGTACCCAACACTCTTGTCATAGGTGACTCTATAGTCAGGCACACTGATATTCCACCCACCAGGCTAAACAAGGAGAACGTTACTGTCAGCTGCCTGTCACGTGCCAGGATCTGCCACATAATGCACGCACTCAGGTCACTCCACAACAAGTACAAATATGACTCTGTCATTGTCCATGTTGGTGTGAATGACCTGAGATGTACCCCACGGACAACATGAAAAGAGACATGGAGGAGCTCTCCAATCTTGTAGCCCAGGCAGGTATGACCCTAGCCCTGAGTAGCATCCTGCCATCACCCAGAATGTTACCACAGTACAAGGGCAAAATGATTGACTTCAATACTTGGCTAAGCTTCTGGTGTCATTTAAAGGGGATCAAGTATCTGTCTGCTGGGATGACATGATTGACAGACCACAATGCTTTGCCAGAGATGGTCTGCACCTGTCACCCTTGAGATTCCAGATACTGGCTAAGGCTCTTGTCACCCCTATAGTGCCTTTTTTAGGCAAGGTTCAAATGACAAATTCACCACCGTAACGGGTACAAGCAAGCAAAATCTGAGGGTAATGCTACTCAATGCTAGAAGTCTAAACCTCAAAATGCATTCACTCAAAGCACTCCTTAAAATGGAATACATCGACATCTTTGTAGTGACAGAGATGTGGTTCAAGGCTCAAGAGAGCACCCCTGCATTACCAGGCTATAATTCATACCACACCTTTTTGGCCACCTAATCTGGACCAGATTACTAAAGGTGGAGGTGTATTCATATTCATTAAGGATATCCACACCTCCAGGCTAGTTGTTCAGCATAATGCATCTGAGATTATCCAAGTGCAACTAACTCTGGGCAAGACCGCAATCCAAACTGTAACTTGCTACATATCCCCCACCATGCCCTAGGATTCCCACTCCTCATTTCTTGATACACTTGAAAATATTAGGGTACAACCCAACACCCTAATAATGGGCAATTTCAACTACCCCACCATTAACTGGGAAAACTATTCATGTACCAACTCTTTTGCTCAATGTTTTCTGGAATTCATAAATTCCAAAGCCTTGGATCAACTTATCCACACCCCCATCAGGGGCAACAATATCCTAGATCAGTTCATTACCAACATGGGTGACCAGTGTTCCACATTAGAGGTCAGTTCCTCATTGGTCAGATCCGACCACAAGCTAATCACTCTAGATATCCACATCCCGCCCCCAACCCCCATTAGGGAAACCACCATAAAAAAATTTCTCCAAAGTCAACTTCACACTTCTTAAGACAGAAGTGGCAAACTTAAGACACCCATGCAGATGGACAATAGATGTATGACTGCTGAATCCTATACAAATGCACTTTATAAGCACTTACATGAGTGCATGGATCGTGCTATCCCTAACAAACCAAGATGCTATCCTCCAAAAAAAGGAAGCCAGTCTGGTGGTCCCCTGCCATAAACAAACTCTACAACAGAAGAAAGAAACTGTTGCAAAAAAGAGTAAAATCCCTTGATTGGAGGAATCCCTGGTCAGACTCAGTAAGAAGCTGAGATCCCTCATAAAATCATCCAAAGCTAGTTACAAAAATAAAATTTCCACTGATTCTAAAGATAACCACAAAGCATTCTATAGCTATGTCAAGAATCTTAATGGCAACACTCAGATCTGCTCTGAGTTACAGCACAATGGCACTAAATATACAGAACCAACTGATATTGCCAACATCCTGGCAGATAGGTTCAGTGCTAATTTTACCCCCCCTCACCCCCTAAAGGGCCCATCTCTATAACAGAAGAATGCAAAGCTCCTATAATCATGACTTCACAGGTAAAAAACACAGTCTCCAAAGCCAAGAACACTGCATCCATGGGACCTGGGAACATCCCAGGCTGTGTTCTACATGAACTGCAGAATGAACTGGCATCCCACCTAAGAACCATGTTCAATCATAGAGTCACCTCAGGCTTTGTGCCCAATGAATGGCATACAGTGACAGTTATCCCACTCCACAAAGGTGGAGCCACCACAGACCCTGGGAACTACTGCCCCATTAGCCCAACAAGACTGGTCTGCAAGGCCATGGAATGTATCATCATGGAACTTATAAATAAAGACTTTGGTAATCTGTAAACTCTGGACCCCACCCAGTTCGGGTTTGTAAAAGGTAGATCACGTCTCTTAAACCTGATAGACTTCTTTGAAACAGTCACCGGAGCCGTAGACAAGGGTAAGGTGGTTCACACAGCCTATCTAGATCTTGCCAAGGCTTTTGATACCATCCCCCACTCTGGAATTATAGATAAACTCACTAAACTATGTATAAATCCCTATGTCACAAGATGGATTGTCAACTGGCTCACTGACAGAACCCACACTGTGAAAGTAGCAGACTCCAAATCTGACTTCAGACCAGTGACAAGTGGAGTACCACAGGGTTCAGTCCTGGGTCCTCTCCTGTTTGGTATCTACTTTTCTGAAGTACAGGCTAACACAGAAGGTCTTTGGCTAATGACGTTTGCAGATGACTGCAAACTAGGAGCCATAATTGAAACTCCTAATGATGTGGACTTCCTACAAAAGGGCCTCACTGAGACAGATGCCTGGTGTCAAAGCCATGGCCACAAGCTCAATGCCAAAAAGTGCATTGTCATCCCCTTTGGTAAAAACTCTGTACCCATGAACTACCGCATAGGTCTACTTAACACCAAAAGTGTGATAGGAGACCTTGGGACACAGGTGGACAGCAGTCTCTCCTTTGATAATCACATCACCACAGTAGTCAAGAAATCCTTCTACATGGCACACCTCATCACAAAAGGTTTCTCATCCAGGAAAAAAAAGGTCATTGCTCCCCTCTACTCATCACTCATTAGACCCATTATGCCTCTTAGGGTATGTACCTCACAAGACATCTAAAACAACTGGAAAGGCCACAGAAATACCTCACAAAGAGGATAACTGGCCTCAAACACATGCCCTATGCAGACCATCTCAAATGACTCCAGCTTTACTCCATTGCATATCACCTACTTAGAGGCAATCTCTGCCTAACATACAAAGCTATGTCAAACCCAGGGCTGTTGGACATGCTCCACTTAAAGAAATCCCAATACCTCTGAGCTACATGTTCTAGGGACTTAAACCTTGTCATCACAATAAACAGAACATGCTGGAGGGATAGATTCCTGTCCCAGAGACTTCCCATACTCTGGAACAAACTACCTGTCTATATCAAACAAAGCTCCTCATTAGCACTCTTCTAGAAAAATTTTGATGATTGGATGGAAAATAGGAAATTCACCCTGGGGATCACCTCTGTGGCTCTGCTTGACAGGGGATCAGGAAAATAATTTTCTTGGGTGGCAAAAGCCAGGGTACCTTTTTGGCTAGGCTTATATATGCCCTAGGGCCAATAGCCTAGTACCTACCTATGAACCTATAAAGCAAAAGCCTTTTGTTCTCCATATTCAAGAGAAAACTATGTCAATGGATGGTTAATGGTAATTGTACTCATGGAGTTACACCCATGTCCCTCATGGATAGAGGCAGTTGGTCTTAGATAACATAGCATAGGCTCATACATGCATGAACTTTGTTCAAACAGCTATTTAAAATTGTAAAACTCGTTAAATATGGCTAGGATTTTCTGTCTTATAAGTACTCCCCCATGAAATTATGAAACTATGAAGTCTAGTTGTATCCTAGCTGCAGCTATATTGTGAATGTATAGCATCACTAACAGTACATCACATGAGTATTATCACATGAAAGGAAATTCACTACAGTTACAGATCACAATCCCCTAACATAGTTACATTGAGCCAGGCCAAGTTGCTAAGATGGAGCCTATGGTTGCAAGCATATGATACATCAGTGCAGCACTGCAGTGGGATTAGCAATGCAAATGCAGATGTGGTCTCAAGACAGGGAATGGGGTAAGATATATTCAGATAGAGCTGACCCTCACAAGCAACATTTCTCAAGGGTCACTTGAAAAACTAGCTTGAGTTCTCAGGGGGTGTGTGAAAAACTTAAAGGCTGCCAGCCTAGCTAGGATAATTTTGTAGATAATTCCATGTCAGTGTAAATATTAATATAATCCACAGGCTTGTTTTTACAAATGTAAGAAAACTAAATGTAAGAAAACTGTGTTATATGCTGAACTTCAAAAATGTAACCACAGTGTACCCTGTTGGAAAAAAGCTGTTAAGTAAAGAATTACCACTGTGTTTGATCTTAAGCTCAGAGACTGGATGTCTGGACTAGAAAATTAATTCTATTGTTTGAAGACAGAGATAATTGCTAGATTTTACATGTAAACTCTCTTTTATTGCTGTGGCTTCCTGGCTAGGTGCAGCTTGCAAAGAAATGTACATTTTGAGTTTCTTTTAGCCTGGGAACTAAAGGAGAAGTGATAAAAACATTGTAATGTGAAATGACTTAGCAGTACTGTGTATCATCAATTTAAGACTTTCTCAGAGAGAAAGATTGAGCATTTTGTATCTTGATCTGGATCTGACAACAACTTACCAACACTGACTTGCTCTGTATATAAGTAGTATTTGGAACAGTTATTTCTCTTAGAGTTAGATAGAAATATAGCCAGATTAGCCTAACTGTTTTCTGTATTTATGTCAGACTATCCTACAATATTATTTTAAAGCTTCCTGTGATTTATGAACTCTTGATTGGCACTGTGTTGAATTGAGGAGATTTGACTTGTGTTTTAGTATTTATTATTAAACATTTTTAAACCTTTCAGCTGCAGCTTTTTTGTGTAGTGATAATTTAAGCTCTTAGACAGTACTTGCGTGTATTTGGTGATACTGTCCAAGCCACTCCAATAGTCCTGCTGCTCAGTCACACTTACTATTTAGATAACAGTAATATCGCACAGTAAAATTGGTCGCCTTTTGGGAAGGGCCTTATAGCAGCTGATAATAGTGGTTCATGGCAGTCTGTACTACCTTATAGACTGGGCAGAAAGGGGGAATAGTTTGAGAACTTGTGCCAACCTTCCCCAGGAGTGTCTATGTGTTTGTATATAAAACACATCTTAAAGTGTGTGTGTGTGTGTGTGTGTGTGTGTGTGTGTGTGTGTGTGTGTGTGTATGCTACTTGGGCAGGGACAAGAAGCACTGGTTGGACAGAGAGGGCACTGAAGGTCTTAGCTTGACCACTAGGCTGAGATCAGGACCCTATAGCTGTGCCAGTGGGGAGTCTTATTGGGGATCTGGAGAGAAAGGGAGAAACCAGCCCCAGACTGACTGTGATCTCTGTGTGCTCTTAAAGGAAATTGTACTTTACGGTGTGTGTACTTGTTATTCCCCCCAATATGCATGCCCCTCACTGGTGTTAGTGGTGAGATTGAGGCTCCTTGATTACTGGGCCAGTTTGTGGGCGTCACATAATAATTGGTTGGCAGTGGTGGGATATCCACATCAAATATTAATTGGTTGATGGTGGTGAGTTAGCCACATCACTTATTAATTGGCTTGTAGTGGCGTGGATAGTGAATTGTTGTAGCTTGTGTACAGTGATCACTGAGGGTGCTTTTGTACTCTAAATCAGCCATGCAGTGAACATTCAGAGTTCAGATCACAATTGTTGTATTTTTTTTGTTAGCTTAGTTAGTCAGGGAGAGCAGGCAAGCATGTCAGCAAAGGAGTATGGCAAGCTGACAAGGAGCCAGTTGGCTGAGATGTGCCAAGCTAAAGGACTGGTGCATGGAAACATGATTAAAGCAGACATGATTGCAGCTTTGGTCACAGCTGTATCAGAAAACAGCAACCAGGAGGATGATCAGACTGGTCATGGAGATGTACAACTCTCAGGGAATGGACAGCACAACCTTCTTGCAGAGGACTTAAAAATCAATCTGGAGCTAAAGAGACTAGAGTTGGAGGACAGGCATTTGAAAACAGAAGCAACAGAGAGACTGAGATGTCTACAGGCTGAGGAGAATGAGAAACTGCTATGCTTGGAAGCTAAGGAGAAGGAGAGGCAGAGGCAGCATGAAAAGGAGATGCTGACTCTTTGCCAGGGTCATGGAGGTAATGGGGATGGGAGTAACCAGACACCAGAAGCACAAAATCTTAGTAAATTTCTTCCACAGTTGACAGAGGGGGATAATTTTGACAGTTTCATTAATATGTTTGAGAGGGTATGTAAACAGCATGATGTTGACCAAAGACTCTGGATATGGTTCCTGTCCCCCTTACTTTATGGTAAATCTCTAACTGTGCTGTCTAAACTTTCTGATCATGATTTTTTTTTAATTTAATGCTGTTAAGCATTATTTGTTAGAATTTTGTAAGCTAACCCCTGAAGCTTATAGGAAAAAGTATCGTGAGCATAGACGCAAGGCAGATGAAAGTGTGTGTGAATATGTTGCTTAACTAAGGACTTATTTTCATAGGTAGGTGAGTGGATGTCAGGTCACAACTTTTGAAGGGATGGCAGACCTTTTGGTGAGGGAACAAGACCTTAGCACTTTGCCTCAGGACATGAAGATCTGGTTAGCTGATAGACAATGTGCTACTTCAGATGAGTTGGGGAAGAAGGGAGACCTATACCTAGCAAGCAGGGCATCACTGCACAGGAAAGGGACACTCAGTGTTGCTCCTGGGTCTAAAGGAACCCATGGTGAGCAGCCTAGACTGCCCCAACAGAGTCTGTCAGTAGCAGGGGAGACCACTAGTCCAGGTACACATCCAGGACCTGTGGTTAAATGTTTTGAATGCAACCAGTGGAGCCATGAGACATATAGATGTCCATGGAGGTAAGGTGGGAACAAAAGGTAAGGAAGCCAGTAAGTGGGAAGGACAAAATGCAAACAGTAGGTTGTCTTGACAAAACAAGGGTACCAAACTATCACCAGAGGTTATATCCTATTGTAGTGAATGGCAAAGAGGCTATTGCTAAAAGGCACACAGCCTCTGACATAACTCTTGTGAAGCCTGCAATTATTACAGAGGAGCACTTCTTGCCTGGGCAGTCTACTGCAGTCAGAGCTTTAGGAAGATCCCCATTCCAAATACCTTTGGCTAGGGTTCATCTTGACTGGGAGGGTGGAAAAGGAAACCAGGAATTAGGTGTGTTTGAAGATATCCCTACAGATGTCCTTATAGGGAATAATTTTGATAATGCAGTACCATGTGCTCAGGCAGTTACACGTAGTCAGGCTTGGAGACAAGCATGTCAGTCTGGTAGCCTGGGGGAGACCCAGTCAGACCGCAAACTTGCAGCCAGGACTGGTGAGGTGTTTACCTCAGAGAGAGAGCTACTCTGTAGCAGTGAGACTGGAGGTGAGCCACAGCTGCTTGTGGGTACTGATGGTCCCTTGGGCAGAGTGACTGTAAGGGCAGAGGTGAGTAGTAGCACCCAGGCTGACAGTGAGGCACCACTGTCAGAGAATGCCAGACTTCCTGCTGAAGGGCAGGTGGGAAGGGTTACAAATAGAGAGTTAAGACAGGCTCAGCTCTCAGACCCTACATTACAAGGTCTGAGAGAGGTAGCTAGTGATGCTCCTGATTCTCAGTGGAAGGGGGATTCTGTATACTGGGACAAAGGGTTACTGTATAGAGAGTGGACCACTGAGAGAGGGCTAGAATGTGAGAGAATACAGCAGTTGGTAGTGCTTAGAGCCTGCCATCTGGAACTTCTTGCCATAGCCTATGATATTCCCTTTGCAGGTCATATGGGCATTAAACATACAAAGAGACGTAGTTGTCCAAGGAAGCATAGTCAGCCACTGATAAAACAAATTCACAACTTTATTCAGCCAAATAAAATAAAACATAAACACTGTCTATAGACAGTACATTTTCATTACAGCCTTCATCAGATGTGGACTGCTTCTGTCAAGGACCCTTATATACCATTCATTTACATCTATATTACCAATTAAGTTAAATGAACACAATCAAGCATTTAAAAAGACATTCTAAAAAGACATTCTAAAAGTAATATACATTTGCTATTAAACAACCTACTAAAAACATTCATTCCTTCATAAAAATCTGTAAAAGTATAAATATATAAAAAATTAAATATAATCTAAATGAGATGCCAGAAAATTTTGTAAAAACTTATAAAACTGGATTACGGGATAATTAAAATAAATACAAATAGTTCTGTTAACTATAAAAACAGATATAAAGTAATGCTCTAGTCTTACAAAATTTTATGGCATCTCTTTTAGATAAGATAAGGCATGATTAGCTAGGGCTTTAGTTATAATCTGATTGTGTATGTTTCCTAAACGCAATCAAGTTATAACTAATGCCCTAGCTAATTATGCCTTATCTTATCCAGGCCATAGTATCTTTTTGTTTAGGGTTCTGCAAGTGCTGCATCCCAGCAGAAGAGGTGATCTTAACAACACTGTTGAATTGTGTGAACTAAAGTGGATTATCTCTATGAGGGCTTATGAACCTCCAGGCCTTAACAGTGGCACTTCCCATAAACCTGCCTTATTAGGCAGAATATGATGTAAGATGATTTTTGTTTTTAATTGGTTCAGTTTTAATTGTTTCTTACTGATTGGCCAAGTACTTTTTTTTAAAAAATGTGATTTTTATTTTTCATTTTGTTTTTGGTCTGATGAAGCGGTAACCCCACGAAAGCGCTAACCTTTTTCCAATAAACTGTTTGCTGTTTTACATATCTTCTGGACATTTATTTGGCTGGACCATGGTGGTTTGACTCACTTATACTTATTTCTGGATAACTATTATGAAGTCTGCAATGGTTAGAGAGGAGCACTACTTGCCTGGGTAGTCTACTTCAGTCAGAGCTTTATGAGGGACCCCATTCTAAATACCTTTGGCTATGGATCACCTTGACTGGGAGGGTGGAAAAGGAAGCTGGCAAGTACGTGTGTTTGAGGATATCCTGCAAATGTCCTGATAGGGAATGATTTTGATAATGCAGTACTATGTGCTCATGCAGTTGCACGTAGTCAGGCTTGAAGACAAGCATGTGGGTCTGTTAGCCTGGGGAGACCCAGTGAGATCACATACTTGCAGCGTGGACTGGTGAGATGGTTACTTCAGGGAGGGAGCTACTCTGTAGCAGTGAGACTTGAGGTGAACCACAGTTGCTTGTCGGTACTGATGGTCTCTCGGACGGAGTGACTGCAAGGGCAGAGATGAGTAATAGTACCCAGGTTGACAGTGAGTCACCACTGTCAGAGGATGCCAAACTTCCTGTGGAAGGGGTGCTGGGAAGGGTTACAAACAGAGAGTTGAGACAGGCTCAGCTCTCAGACCCTACACTACAAGGCCTGACAGAGGTAGCTAGTGAGGTGCCTGATTCTCAATGGAAGGGGGATTCTGTATGCTGGGACAAATGGTTACTGTATAGAGAGTGGACCCCTGAGGCAGGCCTAGAATGTGAGAGAATATATTAGTTGGTAGTGCCTAGAACCTACTATCGGCCACTTTTAGCCATAGCCCATGATATTCCCTTTGCAGGTCATATCGGTATAAAATGTACAAAGTGACGTATTATGCAGAACTTCTATTGGCCTGGAATTTCCAGAGATATAACAGGGTACTACAGAACCTGTGAGCAGTGCCAAAAGGTAGGCAAGGCAGGAGATAAAATGAGAGCTCCTTTCATGCTTTGCCTGTGATTGAGGAGCCATCTCAGTGGGTAGTCATGGATATTGTGGGACCTCTGAGTGCTCAAAGTTCCACAGGGAAAAATTGTATCTAATGGTAGTGGATTATGCTATAAGATATCCTGAGGCAGCGGCTTTGTCCTCCATTGAGGCAGAAAAGTTGGCAAATGCCTTGTTAGAGATTTTCAGCAGGGTAGGTTTCCCAAAAGAAATATTGACTGACAGAGGTGCCAAATTCATGTCAGACTTGCTAGCTTGTCTGTGGAAGTACTGTGCAGTGAAGAACCTAGAGACCACCTCCTCCCCTCCCCAGACTAATGGTCTTGTTGAAAGGCTACACTCTACACTCAGGTCCATGCTATGGGCATTTGCATACCAGTTTAAAAGAGAGTGGGACAAATATTTGCCCCATCTGTTGTTTGCTTACAGAGAGGTTCCTCAGGAATCCATGGATTTTTCACCCTTTGAGTTGCTGTATGGACATAGGGTGAGGGGACCCCCTAGATTTACCTCGAGATGAGTGGAAAGCTGAGTGTGAATCCCACATGGAATCTGTTGTGTTATATGTCCTACACCTCAGGAAAAGGCTCAGGGAACTCATGGACATTGCCCATGAGAACCTGGCAGAAGCCCAACAGCAGGAAAAGGCCTGGTATGACAGGAATGCTCAAGATAAAGAGTATGCTGTAAGGTGGCAGGTAATGGTTCTCATCCCTGTCAGACAATACAATCTGCAAGCAGCTTGGGAGGGACCCTACAAGGTGGTAAGAAAGGTAAGTGATGTTAACTACATGGTGGAACTGCTAGGCAGGAACACACATTGTACCATGTTAACATGATGAAACCTTGCCATGTAGGGAGGCCCATGTGTTGAGTATTTGCAGTGGATTGCAGGAGTAGTCTGAGTTAGATCTGGTGACTGATCTCCTCAGTGAGGCTCGGACTGACACCTCAGTGGAAGGGGTAGCAATGTCTCAGCAGGTATCTCCTACCCAGGTTTGAGAAATCCGAGCAGTGTTACAGGAGTTTGGGGACAAGTTCACTGGGAAACCAGGGTGCATCCACCTCGTGCAGCACCAGGTGGATACAGGACAGCAAAGGCCTATTAGGCAGGACCCTTACAGAGTGCCTGAGCAAGTTAAACAGACTCTGATGGAGGAGATACAGGAAATGTTGGAACTAGGAGTAATTCAAGATTCCAACATTCCCTGGGCCTCCCCAGTAGTGCTAGTGCCAAAGAAGGATGGCAGCACCAGGTTCTGTGTGGACTTCAAGAAATTAAATAGTCACACAGAGTCAGATAATTATCCCATGCCTAGGAGAGATGAAGCCCTAAAGCATCTGGGTGGAGCTGAGTATCTTAGCACCACTGATTTTATCAAGGGTTACTGGCAGGTGCCTTTGACTCCCAATGCTAGATAGTGCTCACCCTTTTTGACTCCTTCTGGCTGGCATGTGTTCACAAAAATGCCCTTTGGGATAAGCAACTTTCCAGAGGGTGGTAGATCATATGCTAGCATGAGCAGGAGGGTTTTCTCTTGCTTACCTAGATGATATTGCCATCTACAGATATTCTTAGCAAGAGTACCATCAACATATCAGTGAATTTCTGGGCAGACTATAGAGGGCAGGGTTGACCATTAAGCCGAGCAAATGTCAGGTGAGTGTGGCAGAGGTGTCTTACCTGGGACATAGAGTGGGGAGTGGTAAGATCAGGACAGAACCTGCCAAAGTGGAAGCCATTCAGGCATGTCCTGCACCTGTTACCAAAAATCAGGTGAGGGCATTCTTAGGGAAAGCAGGGAATTGCAAAAAGTTTGTCCCCAGTTATAATACCATAGTTGCTCCCCTCACAGACCTGACAAGGAAAAATAGTCCAGGTAAGGTAGTGTGGACCACAGCATGTGAGCAGACATTCCAGAAGGATAAAGAAGCTTTGGGAAGACCCCCTGTGTTAGCCAGTCCTGATTACAGCAAATAATTTGTTGTGCAGGTGGATGCTTTGAACCATGGGGTGAGGGCTGTACTTAGATTTCTTTAGAGGGAGAAGAGCACCCAGTGGTTTATCTCAGTCATAAGCTCCAACCCAGGGAGGAATGCTATGCAGCTGTAGAAAAGGAATGTGTAGCCATAGTTTGGTCACTGCAGATACTTCAGCCTTATCTGTATGGAAGGAAATTCATTGTAGTTACAGATCACAATCCCTTAACATGGTTACATTGAACAAGCCAACAAAATTTCAAGTTGCTAAGATGGAGCCTAGGGCTGCAAGCATATGATATGTCAGTGCAGCACTGCAGTGGGATTAGCAATGCCAATTCAGATGGGCTCTCAAGACAGGGAATGGGGTAAGCTATACTCAGATACACCTAACTCTCTAAAGCAACGTTTCTCAAGGGTCACTTGAAAAAATAGCCTGAGTTCTCGGGGGGAGGTGAAAAACTGAAAGGTTGCCAGCCTAGCTGGATAGAATTTTGCAGATAATTCTATGTCATTGTAAATAATATCATTCACAGGCTTATTTTTACAAATGTAAGAAAACTGTGTTATATACTGAACTCCAAAAATGTAACCACAGTGCACCCTGCTAGAAGAAAGCTGTTATATAAAGAATTACCACTGTGTTTGATCTTAAGCTCAGAGACAAGATGACTGGGCTAGCAAATTCTTTCTATTGCTTGAAGACAGAGATAATTGCTAGATTTTACATGTAAAAGTGTATTTTATTGCTTTGGCTTCCAGGCCAGGTGCAGCTTATAAAAAATGTAAATTTCTAGTTTCTATTAGCCTGGAAATTAAAGGAGAAGTGTTAAAAATAATGTAATGTGAAATGACTGAGCAGTACTGTGTATCATCAATTTAAGACTTTCTCAGAGAGAAAGATTGAGCATTCTGTATCTTGCTCTGAATCTGACAACTCATCAGCACTGGCTTGCTCTTTATGCAAGTAGTATTTAGAACAGTGATTTCTCTTAGAGTTAGAAATATAGCCAGATTAGCCTAACTGTTTTCTATATTTATGTCAGACTATCCTACAATATTGTCTTAACGTTTCCTGTGATTTCTGAACTCTTGATTAGCACTTTGTTGAATTGAAGAGATTTACCTTGTGTTTTTATTATTTATTATTAAATATTTTTAAACCTTTCAACTGTGGCTGTTTTGTGTAAGGATAATTTATGCTCTTAGAGAGTACTTGCGTTTATTTGGTGATACTGTCCAAGCTACTCCAATAGTCTTGGTGCTCAGTCACAATTACTATTTGGATAACATTAATACTGCACAGTAAAATTGGTCACCCTTTGGGAAAGCTCTTAGAGTAGCTTATAACAGTGGTTGGTGGCAGTCGGTACTACCTTATAGTCTGGGCAGAATGGGGGCATAGTTGGAGAACCTGTGCCAGCCTTCCCCAGGTGTGTCTGTGTGTTTGTATATAAATCAAATCTTAAAGTGTGTGTTTGTGTCAGCTACTTGGGCAGGGATGTGAAGCACAGGTTGGACTGGCTGGAGGTTTTAGCGTGACCACTAGGCTGAGATCGGGACCGTATAACTGTCCAGTGGGGATTCTTACTGGGGATCTGGAAAGAAAGGGAGAAACCAGCTCCAGACTAACTGTGATCTCTGTGTGCTCTTAAGGCAAATTGTACTTTACTGTGTGTGTGTACTTGTTATCCCCCAGTGTGTATGCTCCTCACTGGTGTTAGTGGTGAGGATTGAGGCTCCTTGATCACTGGGCCAGTGCACAGACATCACAGTTTGTATGAACACGTACGCATACATGTCAAGACTTTATGCCAGTGTAACAATTTCAATGTCAATGTCAGGAAGAGAGGGATCATGTGGCAAATTTGTTGAGTTTTGACATGTGCTTCTATAGTGTTCTCCATGCATTGTTTGGTATGTGAACAATATCACAGTGACAGTTACCTTGCTCATTGATCCAAGACTTTGCACTTCTGTAGTTTCTGTGCACATAGGCAAAGTTGATGCATTGCCATCTGTCTTACATATTGCTGTACCATTCAATACACATATCACTCTTAATTCGCTTATCAACTGCAGATGCTTCAGATAAAATCCATTGCTCTTACATATGGCACATGCATGCAATACCCAGCTTTGTGTAGGCAATCCACAGGGAATCGCAATAATGTGTTGTCTGTAAGTGTTTTTATCTTTATGGCCAATAACTATGTCAGCCAGAAATGCTTTAGTCAAATGTATTACATTGGGCACAGGAAGCTTGCACAGATCATGTTGCCTATACAGAGTTATTCTTTGGTATGCAGACCTAATAGTACCTGACAGTGCAGACTTCCTTTTAAGGTGTTGTACAAGATGCATGTGTAAAGTATACACCCAGTAAGTACAAAGATCATTGACAACATTGTTGGCATGGATGTGATTTGTGCATGTGTGGCTTGTGGATTATGTGTCATGCACCCCTCACAAATGGCCAGAATTGGCCATGAATTCAACACTGTCTCACTTAACCCCTCCAAAGACAGTTTATTTTTGGAAAAGGGGTGGTGACTTCACCTCAAAAAATACTTACAATCATTATAATTGCACATGTCTGTTCTTGCAGAACATATATAACAACTTAAACTCAGATATTCTGGCAATATTACAGATTAATGTTTGTAATATTTTAAAATTGTTTCTAATTGTGGTTTCATCTGTCAGCAGTTGTGCATGAGTCTGTTGCTTATTTCTCCATGATTGTTTATAAGGTATACTGATATTTCAGTCATATTCAAGCAAGTCAATTTACAGAGATTCACAGCATGCACATACCCCCTATTGTATTAAAACATCCTTGCAAAATATACTCCCAAGTCAGTGATGTTAATATCACAACCATTCATCTTCATTTACATGTACACTTCTGTGACAGTCACATACATAGTATCCTATGAGATAATATGCATATACTCGCACAGGAAGTATAAACAGCAGTATGTACTGTGCTATGTACATATGGGATTCATTTTATGCACTGCCTTGTCTTGGAAGTGTCCACACATTGACATATCCTAGCTTGTGTACATAGCTATATTTACAGGGCCTCTTCCTCTTCCTTCATTCCTATTATTTTACATCTGTGCCCATTTTAATCAACACACTTTTCTTGCTTATTGTGTCAATGCTGCATTGTATTTGCCCTTACTAATCACCCCAACATCCAATATTTCATTATGCAAAAACATGTAGTGGAGTAGTGGACATTGTACTGAGTATACTTTTATGTCATGTGTTAATACTGCAGTCATTGCAATAGTTTCACCCCGGTAGTCACTGTGTCTCTCCACGCAATCTTGCCGAGCAAGTTTGCCTGTAGACAAGCTTGCATGCATGTTCCCTCTGCATGGCTTCCTGGCTGTCAACACTCTTGCTGGGCACTAAACCTTGCTTGTATTCATGCAAGTGCAATGTGTGGCATGCATATGTGGTTGGCGCTGATGCTCATCGCACAGACATGTAAACTCCATGTAGGCTTCGTCTGAAGCCTACATGGAATATATTGAATCCCTGAGAGTATCTGTAAATTATCAATTGAACAACTTATGGAAAGTATTGGAAAACCTCAGGATCTAAAAGCAGACCACAGATAGTATGGATCATTTTTGTATTGACCCAGTAGCTCTAATACTTGATTGACGAATCATAAGTGAGTAAATATCCATAACAGCAATACGAATGCATACTACATAGCAACATATGGATAATGTTGGAATCCATAATTTTCTGTACATACACCAGAGAGTGTATAGAATAACACACAAATTATATGGATAATCTGTAAATCAATCTTTATGTACTGTTCAATTTTGCTACTTACATCTGTCTGTGCAACTGCATATTAGAAATTATTGCATGTCCTTAATGTACCACTCTAGTAAATTACAAACATTTTTCATAATGCCTGCATTTTCCATAAAATGCATCAATCTAAAGAAATACATTTAATAATGGGTAATGTTAACATAAGTCTATAATGGCCTATTAGTCTCCAAAAAAGCAATGTTAGCACGTGCCAAATTACCTTTGCAGCTACCTGTGACTCGGATATAACTGAAAGTAAGTGCAGCTATACGCATACATCTTTTAAGTACCATTTGCACCATACAGAATTAATGAGGTTCATTAAAATTCCAGCTTTTGGAATCCCATTTGCACTGTCTGCATAAGTTCTCAAAATTTGTCATGTTAATCAATAGCTCAGCATAAAAGGATATGCTGCGCACAAGTACTCAATAGGTATTGTTAAAAGGGACCATGTGTAACACATGCCCATAATCTTCCAATTATCTGATAACATGACATAAACACCTCTTTTAAATACTGATTTTGATACATTTACAGATTAGACCATGAATGAACATTCTTTTAAATTTAGAGTGTTACAGCAGTTATACATATATGTGCCAACTGATAAAATCTATAGTTCGCTATGTATGGTATCACAACTCAAAAAGCCCACGGACTGAAGTTATAATTGTTTATTATAAAAAACATAAAAAAAAATGAACCACACTGGTTAAGCGCTTTCATCTACCACATGTAGACTTCATCAGAACACCATTACAATAGTCATACCAGTTTAAATAATGTTAGACAACCAAAAGGAATAGACTGTCAAATAAAAAACTTGTAATAGATATTCATGACCTAATGAATATTCATACATCTAAAATACATACCAAATCTCATACAAACTTCACCAGTGTGGTTGTTTTTTTTTTTTTTTTTTTTTTTATGTTTTTATATAATAAACAGTTATAACTTCAGTCTGTGGGCTTTTTGAGCTGTGATACCATACATAGCGAACTACAGGTTTTATCAGTTGGCACAGAGTTGGGTTTTTGCTATTTTGTCTGTTTGTGTTGGTCATTGGTGTCATTGACTCTTTAGACGAAATACCGTCTATGTTCTCTCCAGTCAGACAGGATGACATCCTCAGACTCCAGTCGGAGGTGGACATTCTGAAGGGGGAGCTTATGAGGTTGATTGATGTGTTCAATCAATCTATCAGTGTAAAGCTCTACAATGCAGTCTGACGTCATTGCGGCAGGGAGTGGAGAACAAAGCCGAGTGTTCCATCCAGAATGGCCAAAGGAGAAGTGGAAGTCAACTCGGTAGCGTTACCGGACCCTCTTATGGAGTTGTTGCAGCAGAGGGAGAACTCTTCGTTGATGGAGAACCCATGGCTTCAAGTCCTGACAGCAACTTGGAGGACGTGTATGTGTTATCGGGGGAAAAGCAGAAGAAAGCGGCCCCTAAAAAGACGTATTCCACAGTAACTGCTCAACAAACATCAGGTACTGTATCAGAACTATTAAATACGGGGTATAATGTCAAACAAAAAGGATATGAATATAACAATATTGATGGTAAAAGTTTTATTGGACTGGAATCCTTTTTAGGTTGGAATTTTTCGTTTAGTAAAGACGATATGGTAGTCAACCACAATGAACCACAGCCGGTTGACTAGACACTAAAAGACTTAATATATGACTTTGGTAAAAAGTTAGGTATTATGAAAGGACTGCAGATAGACAATGACTATTTATGTAGATGTTTGGAATTAAAAATAGTGCCTGTGGACCTGCGTTTCTTTAAAGTACCCATGGGAATGGACTTAACTGTAGATAATATGAAAGAATGTAATGTATTATTTGACAGTTTTGGATTTAGATTTATGGAATTTTTAATCAAATGCAATGATAGTAAGTCATGTTTTATGTTAAAAAAGTGGAAAAATTAAATGAAAATATTAAGAAGGACTTGTTATTTAATAAATGGGAAAAACTGTATGAAAAACAAAATGATATAGTTGAAAGTAAAAGTTCTAAAATACTTAATAGAAAATGTAAACTCACAAGGGACATGGAACAGTATGAGAAACATGAGGAATACATGCAGAAGAAAAAAAGATACACTGTATTCAGGGAACTATAGGAATAATGAGAGACATACCACCTATGGAAGATACAATGACAAAGTGACATTCAAACGTGGGAACAATTATGGAGTTTTTTTAGGAGGGAGGAAGCAATACTGGAAGGGGGCAAACAGGGATGGAAACAGGGAGTGGAGACATGAGTGGGAAGAACAGAATCCACACAATAGCAGGGATCACTGGATAAACGAGACACAGAAGTGCAACACAACATATTTCAGTATAGTATGGGACAATTCAATATATATAATTATACACAGTTAAAAACTTAAGAAGGAACATTTTATGCTATTTGCTAAGGGTATGAAATATGTCCCTTATGAGAAATTCAATATAGTCGATGTTTTAATAGAATTCAACTTATATTTAAGAAAATTGAATTTGGCTCTTCGTTTTCAGGATGCAACAGGGAACATGCAGAACAGTGAACTTAAGAAAAAAAGCAAATATACACCATCTTTACACCCGACTCTTGTAGCTTATGAAAGACTGGTTACAGAAGAACTATTTAAGCTACAGGGGAAATATATGAAAGTCAGGGTTAGGAATAATTTAGGTAAAGAGGAAAATAATCTATTAAAACAAATTAGTTATGAGACTAATATTCGAGTTATGAAACCTTATAAAGGTGGTGGGGTGGTTATGGTAGACAGCCAAGATTAGAATAATAACATTTTTGAAATGCTACACAATGATGATAAGTTTATGGTGTCTTCTTTAAATGAAGTTAATATTGGACACAGACGTATAGAATTATTTTTGGAAGAATTTTTTTTAGATAATAGGATAGATATGGACTTGTAATGGTGATGGACAGGTTGACAGAAGAGATTAGACAGGAGTCCCCGTGGACTATGATGTTTGCAGATGACATTGTGATCTGTAGTGAGAGTAGGGAACAGGTGGAGGAGACCCTGGAGAGGTGGAGATATGCTCTAGAGAGAAGAGGAATGAAGGTCAGCAGGACTAAGACAAAATATATGTGTGTGAATGAGAGGGAGGATACATGAATGGTGAGTATGCAGGGAGTAGAGGTGGCGAAGGTGGATGAGTTTAAATACTTGGGATCAACAGTTCAGAGTAATGGTGAGTGTGGAAGAGAGGTGAAGAAGAGAGTACAGGCAGGATGGAGTGGATGGAGAAGAGTGGCAGGAGTGATTTGTGACAGACGAGTACCAGTAAGAGTGAAAGGGAAGGTCTACAAGAGGGTAGTGAGACCAGCTATGTTATATGGGTTGGAAGCAGTGGCATTGACAAAAAGGCAGGAGTCAGAGTTTGATGTGGCAGAATTGAAGATGTTAAGATTTGCACTGGGTGTGACGAGGATGGACGGGATTAGGAATAAGTATATTAGAGGGTCAGCTCAGGTTGGAAGGTTTGGAGACAAAGCCAGAGAGGCAAGATTACGTTGGTTTGGACATGTGCTGAGGAGAGATGCAGAGTATATTGGGAAAACGATGCTAAGGATGAAGCTGCCAGGAAACAGGAAAAGAGGAAGGCCTAAGATAAGGTTTATGGATGTGGTGAGAGAGGACATGCAGGTGGTTGGTGTGACAGAGCAAGATGCAGAGGACAGGAAGAAATGGAAACAGTCGATCTGCTGTGGCGACCCCTGACGGAATCAGCCGAAAGAAGAAGAAGGAGAAGATAGATATTTACGTGTTGAATTCCTGTTCTAGCCACCATAGTGGGGATCCCAAAAATACACAAAAATGTTCTTGACCCCCCCCCCCCCCCATAGAACTATCATTTCTGGCAGCAAGTCCAAGACTTTCCCCTTTGGTAAAGTAATAGACAGTTGGCTTAAACCCATATATGAAAGAGTTCCACAAATTATCAAAGATTCATGGGACTTCTTATGCCAATTGAAACCAGAGGTATGGAAAGAAGGACTTATATATTTAACTATTGATGTATTGGATTTATTTTCATGTATATCCAAAAATGAAGGTTTAGATAGATTCAGTAAAAGTATCCAGAAATGTATGGGTTTGACTGGGACAAAGTATGTTTAATAGGGGAATTTATGTCTATAGTACTGGATTTCAATTATATCCTGTTTGAAGGGGAGTACTATAGGCAATCCAATGGGGTAGCCATGGGTACAGCCTATGCTGTGATATATGCAAATCTGGTGCTTCTGGACTGGGAAAATGAATATATTCTTGGAAGTGAGTATGCTAGGAAGGTAAAATGCTACACAAAATTTTTGAATGACATTTTTATATTGTGGGACGGTACAACAGAAGAGGTAGATTCCTTTGTAAATTACTTGACTAGAACAAGTACATTTTTAAGATTTACGCATAGTTGTAGTAGTATGGGTATAGCCTATTTAGACACATACATTTCTAATGGTACTAAAGGATTCAAGTCAAAGATCTATAGGAAAGAAACATTTAGCAATTCGTACCTGGAATATATCAGTTGTCATCTGGCCAGTCAAAAAAAAGAGCATCTTGAAGGGGCAATGTATTAGGGCTGCAAGAATGACTTCAGAGTATAGTGAGATGATAAGTGAGATTGATTACATAGGTACCCTATTCGAGGAAAGGGGGTATCCAAGATCTATTATAAGTGACGTAACGAGCTATATAAAAAATGAATGGTGGAAGAGATACAGACCTCTATTAGGTGTAGGTTTAGAGAAAAATATGGATATGTTAGACAGTGATAATGGTAAACAATACATGAAGGCATGTATAGTAGAGTATAATCCATATGTGAAGGAGGTTAAGAATATTATAAGTAAAAACTGGAATATCCTTAGAAGTGATGATACGGTACATAGTAAGGTAGGTACATATCCTTACTATGTGTATAAGACTGGCCATAATTTGAAATCCAAACTTGAAAGAAGAAATACTGTGTTGGAGTATGACATGAGAGAGGGGTATACTTGGAAGTGTGGGCATTGCAATCAGTGTCAAAATATAATAGAAGAGAGAGCAGTTATTCTAGGTAATGCCAACCACACTAAGATTTGGTTTAAGAAAGGGAATTGTTATTCCCAGCATGTTATTTATCTGGCTAACTGTGATAACTGTCCAAGTTTTTATGTGGGGAAGATGGACAGACACCTTATAAATAGGATCTATTACCATAACTACTGTAACGGAAGAAAGGATAGCAACAACGCACTATACAGATATTTAGAGGTGAACAGTGTCACTCTTTCAAATTTGGGATACTAGAACAAGTTAAACCTAACTCAAGAGGTGGGAATATTAAAGCTATACTGGGGGAAAAGGAAGTTAAATGGCAACTAGTCTTAAATGCAGCCAAGGCCCCTGGGTTGAATGATCATATTCCCACAAAGCCTTTATTAGAAGCAAGATTGTGACTGAGTAGCAATCTATTAGTCCCTTTGAGTATTTAATGGAAACACATATTATTAGATAAATGAATTATTTCCTCCCCAGACAATATCATTTAACGCATTCACTTTTGTAAATATTTTTTAACAACTTATATTATGTTTTTACATATATATACATATATATATATGTGTGTTTGTGTGTGTGTGTGTGTGTGTGTGTGTGTGTGTGTGTGTGTGTGTGTGTGTGTGTGTGTGTGTGTTTTATTAAAGAAAATCAGAGGATGAGTTAGGGATTAATTAGTGGTTGAATTGTTCATGTAATTTATTATGTTATATTTTGTTAACAACATATGAAGTTCTATGAAAGTTGGTATGCATTTTAGATGTATGAATATTCATTAGGTCATGAATATGTATTATAAGTTTTTTAATTGACAGTCCATTCCTATTGGTTGTCTAACATTATTTAAACTGATATAACTATTATAATGGTGTTTTGATGAAGTCTACAAGTGGTAGATGAAAGCGCTTAATCAATGTGGTTCATTTTTTTTTTTTTTTTTATGTTTTTATATAATAAACAGTTATGCGGCGGCCATGGTGGTGCAGCGGTTAGCATTGCTGCCTCACAGCAAGAAGTTCTCTGGTTCGATCCTCAGCTGGGGTGCCTTCTGTGTGGAGTCTGCACGTCCTCCCTGTGGTTGCCTGGGTTTCCTCTGGATGCTCCGGTTTCCTCCCACATCCCAAAGATATGCTATAGGTGGATTGAGCACCCTAAATTGGCTCTAGGTGTGAGTGTGTGCATGTGTGTGCCTTTTGTGGAAGGCTGGACACCGAGCTGGCAACTCAACACTGTAAAACTCTACTGCCAATCATGAGCGAACAGGTGATCCGCTGTGGTGACCCCTAACCGGGAAAAGCTGAAAGAAGAAGAAGAAGATATAATAAACATTTATAACTTCAGTTCATGGGCTTTTTGAGTCATGATACCATACACAGAGAACTACAGGTTTTATCAGTTGACACAGAGATGAGTTTTCATTATTTTGTCTATTAGTTATACATATATAAAAGAGGGGATGATATTATAAGTAGAATTGAGCTTGCAGAATATTGATGGACTAATTATTTTAGGGCAGATCCACCACCTGGTTTTAATGTAATGAATAGTATCAAATCTGTTTTAAGATTGAAACATAATGATATTTAATGTTTATTAACTTATTATTATTATTTTTTTAATTATAATGTCTAGTGATTGCCATTTGTTATGATTATTTGAATATTACTGTGCTTTATATTTTTAGAATGCTTTTATGATACACTTTATACTTTATGTGGTCAGTTGACCTTAGATTGTTTTTTTGATAGGCTGGTTTGTATTATAAAACGTGAAAGCAATTAATCATGGCTGTTTTTAATTTGCATTGAGAACGGGTTCTTGTAGCTTGAAAGTTTTGCAAAATAAAGTGTTATTTATTACATTTTGAGATGTTGGATCTTTGGTTTCTTCTTGGCTGATATACATTTTATCTTTGTGGAGTATTTAGCTGCACTGCATAGTATTTTTAGCTGAGATTGTTATGTGTGAAGCTTGGAACAGACTGTTATATTTCTGCCCAAAACATTTGTAATTATTTCTTTTATGTGTAATTTTTTAAATTCATTATTAAATTCACTTCAGAAACCTTCACATCCTTAACTTTGGAAGGAGTTGGATGGTCAGACATACACCTAAAACGCAGATGATGGAGACAGTGATGTATGGATTTGACTTATGATGTTTACTTTGTCAATTAATATCTTTACATGTAGTCCTCCCACATACATTACTGTGTTCTTACTGTACAGCACATTATATTTGTCTGTTAACAGCACCTATATGATACATGACACTGTCCCACTCTCTGAGGGATGAAGGTTTTATTTGCTGTTATCGGTTGTGAGCACTGTGCTGACATGCATTCATTCTTTCAACTTATTTTTCTAATTGCCCAGCACATTGTCCTTTTTGTGAATCTTAAGCCATGATCTATATTATTAACCCATCTTTGCACATTCATAATCCAGGTCTTTTCACTGCATTCACATGATATGCTCTCAGGTAAGATGGATTATCTAGGCAGGTAGGTGTTAGGCTTAGAGCTGCAAGTTTGAATTTCAAGTCCTCCACTCTGTGTTTAATTATGTTATAAGATGTAAAGGATCATGCGTAACATTAAAAAATGTGTATGATGATTCTGTAATGTTCTTCAACAGAAAAAGCTTTAGAACCTGGTCAGAGCAATGTTTATCACTGTTTTTTGAGAACTACATCATTCATAGTTGCTGTTTTTTTCTGCAGGTGACAAGGAAGGACAAGTAACCATGCCCTGTAGATGCACAGGCTGGAAGAGCAGCAGAGGGAGATAGGTCTGTTGCTTACTTTCTTTGTTTTGTTAAATAAAATGTATTGGATCCTTGTTACAGGTCTGTATTTTTGATATTACCATTTATATTGCTTTTAATGCAGGAATACCTATCATGCATCTGTAAGGTAAGTGCAACTATGTATCTGCTTGCAAGTCTGGTTGAAATAAAAATAGGTTTAAATATCATTTAGCAGCAAGCCATGTTTTCTGAAGATAGTTTCTGAAATGTAGGCCACAACCTAAATGACCGTAGTTTGTGTAACTGTCACACTGATGTTAAGGTGTTTTTGTTTCACATGCAAGTCTATACTGCTTTGCCTGCTGTTTATGATGCACGTGTTGTTACATGTGTTGGAGTTAGATGGTTCTCAGTGCCTTCCTGTTCGCATACTGAATGGGGGCCTGCTGTCACTGTGTCAATGTTCATACTGTCTTTGTGTGGCATGCCTTTCAGTTCAATATTGGTATCACATTTGCCTGCAGCACCTTTGATGGTTTAGTGAAAATATACTTGTATGCTATGGTTGGGGATAATTGTGTACATAGGCATTTCTTTGCACCATTTCATAATCAGCAAGCAGCATAAGGATGTTTGCATTTTGCAGGGCAGTGATTGCCAATAAATGTAGGTAGGTCATGCATACTGTTGCAGGCAGACAAAAATTTTTGTGCAATATATATACTAGATTCGCATGTGTCACAAGCTGTAACTATGTTTATGATTGATTGTTATTACTATCTGGTAGTGTTACATTCCTTAAAATGATGTGGATTTAGCCAATCACCATGCTGCCTGGCTCAGCTGTTTGTTATATGACTTTCAGATTTTCCACATTATTGTCATCTCACTGTGTCTTCATTTTAACAATGTTAACTGGTGGCTGTTGATATGACTCATTACATGCACTGACACATGGACTACATTCTACATTCACACACAGACACAACTGCTCAGGGAACACATACAGGCATAACGTAAGTAGTGATATCCTGTCAGATACTCAGCTGGGCACTTACTGAGGCAGAGATCATTGTTAAACAGTGCAGGTCCCAATGCTAATATTATGTTGTCATTTTCCATTTTTATTCGTCAAATTACAGTTATGTGAATGTTGCATGAGGCAGTGTCAGGGTAGTGCTTCATTTCAAATGTCAGAATATGTTGCATGTGTTTGCTTTGCATATGCTTGCCATGCTTAATGCTGGTGAATAAACAACTGTTCAGGTCATGTTATTTTTTCCGTTGGTATGCTGTGTTATGCATGCCATTGCATGGCCTTGTTTAAACTGCTCACATACCAAAAGATTGCCAAATTCCGGTAATCACGGCCACACAGGTAGAAACCGCACTCTCCAAAGCTAAGAATACAGCATCCATAGGACCAGATGACATCCCGGGCTGTGTACTACATGAACTACAAAATGAACTGGCAGCTCACCTAAGTGTCATGTCTAATCATAGCCTCACCTAGGGCTTCATGCCTACTGAGTGGCGCACAGCTACAGTTATCTCACTCCACAAGGGGGGATCCACCCTGGATCCTGGGAACTATCGTCCCATCAGTCTGATGAGCCTAATCTGCAAGGGCATGGAACGCATGATCATGGAACTTATAAACAAAGACATTGGCAACCTTCAAACACTGGACCCCACCCAGTTTGGGTTCATGAAGGGCCGATCTTGTCTCCTGAACCTGACTGACTTCTTCAAATCAGTCTCCAGAGCTGTGGACGAGGGTAAGGTGGTCCATGCAGCCTATCTGGACCTCGACAAGGCCTTCAACACCATTCCCCACTCTGGAATCATAGATAAACTTACTAAGCTGAGCATAAATCCCTATGTCACTCGATGGGTTGCCAACTGGCTTACTGATAGAACCCAGACTGTAAAAGTAGCTGACTCCAAATCCAGCTCCAAACAAGTGACAAGTGGAGTACCTCAGGGTTCAGTCCTGGGACTGCTCTTGTTTGGCATCTACTTCTCTGAAGTACAGGCCAACACTAAGGGACTCTGGCTAACAAAGTTCGAAGATGACTGCAAACTGGGAGCCATTATTGAATCCCCAAATGATGTGGATATTCTACAAAAGGGCCTTACAGAAACAGATGCTTGGTGCCAGAGTCATGGGCTCAAGCTTAATGCCAAGAAATGTATAGTTATCCCCTTTGGGAAAAAAAAACATGTACCCATGAATTACCACATAGGTGGCAGTACACTAAACACCAAAAGTGTGAGGAGAGATTTAGGGACACAGGTGGACAGTGGTCTCACCTTCGATAACCACATCGCCATAACAGTCAGGAAATCCTTCTGTGTGGCACACCTCATCACTAAGGGCTTTTCATCCAGAAAAAAGGAGGTCATTGTCCCACTGTACTCATCCCTCATTAGACCCATTATAGAGTATAATGCCTCATTTGGTATGTACCTCACAAGACATCTGCAACAGCTAGAAAGGCCACAGAAATACCTCACTAAAAGAATCACAGGCCTAAAGCAGATGCCATATGCTGACTGTCGAAAAAAACTCCAGCTATATTCTGTGGCATATCATCTACTCGGAGGCAATCTCTGCTTAACATACAAAGCCATATCAAACCCTGAGCTGTTGGACATGCTCCACTTAAAGAAATCCCAATCTCTCAGAGCCACACGCTCCAGGGATCTAAACCTTGTCATCACAATGAACAAAACATGCTAGAGGGATAGGTTCCTGACCCAGAGACTCCCCGTATTCTGGAATAGACTGCCCATACATGTCAGGCAGAGCGCCTCTTTGGCCCACTTCAAAAGGAACCTTGATGATTAGATGGGAGATAGGAAATTCACCCCGGGGATCATGTCAGTTGCCCTGCTAGACAGGGGTCCAGGGAAGTAAATATTGTGGGAAGAAATATCCAGGGAATTGTTATGGCTAGGATTGTATAGGCCCTAGGGCCGCTAGCCTAGTACCAACCTATGAACCTATGAACCTATGGATACAGTGTCCCTTAACATATTCTGTTATTGGGCATGTCCATAAGTAGAGATAATGGGACATAAGGAAGGTGTTGTGTGCAAGAGGAGCCATCTGCTAGCAGTAATTCTGTTGATTACAGTTGTGCTATGTAATGATGTTTATGTAATTTCATCTGGAATTGTGTTTTAAATTAGACCTTCAATGTATGCTAATATACATTAACTCTCATATTCTGATATGCAGAACTAACACGTGGTCAGGATGTTAATTAATGTATCTCAGACTGCAGATATGCACATCAGTTTCAGTTTAATGTCAGCTATGGACTTCATAGGAATGCATTGCCTGATAGCCATTTGCTTTCCACTGTTATGTTTTGACTACTGAAATATATTGCATAATGTGATACAGTGGACTATGGTCATAATGTATTTCAAAAGTTTCATGAGGACTGTTTTCTGTCTGTTCATTGTGTCACAGTGGGTATGTTATGCAGATGGGTAGTATTAGTTATGCATATGTAATTTATGTCCTGCGTTTTGATTCATCTTGACAGAGCATGAGACACATGGAAGATCACCAGTCAGAAGTAGACAATGAGCACATGCCAGGCTAAGGCTGGAGTCTTTCAATGATGATGACCATTATGATGATGAGGATAATGATGAGGAAGGTGAACCTGCATGTGCCATCATCCTTACTAGACCCTAGAGGAGATGAAGACAGTAACAACTGAGAGACAATTATGGGGAGCAGATCTAGGAGGTGATGACTGATGTGTTGTGTACACAGATGAGGGACATGATTTGGATTTTTTTTTTCATTATATGGCACAGGCTATACACAGCTCATTCAGAGAGATAGCCTGAGAGATCATTTGTGAGGATCATCCCCATCAGTGTGGTCCCTCAGGTCTGGAAGCATTGTCTGTGTAATCCAATTGTGAATGCTGTCATCATTCTGTTTGCCATGCTTATGCATTAAAGGTTTAAACATACAGTGCAGATAGCGTGTGCCATTTACTATTATGTTTCAACATGTACATGACACACTTTAACACATTCCACTTTCATTTCACATTCACCTGTACATGCACTGTGGCAGTTAACATGCAACTACTGCTTAAACAATTACACTGTAAACATGTGTGTTAGTGACAGAAACTTGCAAATAGCATGTTGACCCTAGTCTAGCACTACCACAGTGCTATGGTTCAGATTTGTGTATTGCTATATCATGTATGTGCAACAAAAGGAAATGTCTTTGCCCATATCTTTAGGATGATAGTGGTCATGCTGTCCCACTGGCATGATGTCATGCTGTGTACATGTGTTGTCAATACTGATGCCATGTTGGGTCATATAAATGTATATTATACATATGTGTAATCCTTCTTTACTGACTGCATAGATCTTCAATGTAACATTAATGTATACACCACGGTAGTGATAATTTATTCAGTAACAGTACAGTATGCCTTGTTTAGTCTATGTTACATTTCCACAACCATTCATTATTTACATAAATTCATACTTTTTGGCAAATGGTGTACACATTCAATGATGTATGCACATGTCTCTGCACATAGTCCCATAAGTTCATAGATTCATAGGTTGGTACTAGGCTATCGGCCCTAGGGCCTATACAAGCCTAGCCATAACAATTCCCTGGCTATTTCTTCCCACAGTATTTATTTCCCTGGACCCTTGTCTAGCAGGGTGACTGACGTGATCCCCGGGGTGAATTTCCCATCTCCCACCCAATCATCAAGGTTCCTTTTGAAGAGGGCCAAAGAGGCACTCTGCTTGACATGTATGGCCAGTCTATTCCAGAGTCTGTGGAGTATTTGGGTCAGGAATCTAACATTTCAACCAAGGTCTGCATTTGCTCATCTGTGATGTTGCTTGGCTTACACTTGTATTGCTGACATATGGGTTTATTTATCAAATGTGTACTGTGATCCCTGTTATTACCCTACAACAAACACCTTCCATTGGTCATACACATCCATGTATGACTGCTACACTGTTTGCAATATGTTGTAACATGATAGTCCATATACAGATATGTTTTTCTGCATTTCACTATAGCTAGTATGCATCCCCATCTCTTTTGACATCTTTCCATTGCCCACACTGTGCAGTGTGCCATCTGTGCAACTTACCTGTCCTTAATATTTTTTCCAGCCTTTGTCTGTGTAGTGATATTTGTTCTATGTGTATACCTACTGTGATGGCCTTCTCTTCCTCTTTCCCTGTCTTTATCTTTCTTTCTTTCTATTCTTAAAAAATGGGGCCTATCCACACCAAAATAAATAAATAAATTAATTAATTAATAAATAAAATAATTCCCATACTCCTCTGACTTTCCCTCAGGCTTTCCTATTCTAACATGTCTCTTGTGTGTCCTTTTTCTTCATACATACTCAACATTTGCTTTTCTATCTCCCAGTTTTCTTGTGTGTGTGTGTGTTACCTGTGTTCCCCACACATGTCCTACACCCATTGTTAGCTATGGTGATGTGGCTGTGATTGCCTTTCACAAAATGTTCAGATTCCATCAGAATCTGTAAGTGATAGCTAGCATATTTTCATAATAAAACAGTTACACAGCTATTACATTGTTGTCTGTAAGCTTACTGGAGAGATTCTGTTATATATATATATCTATGAATGTCAGGCAGCTTAGATTGTGAGATTCTTTCTGTAACTTTATTAATGTACATCATGCTTTGACAGTGATTTTTCATTAATTATGAAGTAAATGTGAGTGATATACAGTGAGACATTACTGTTGAGATACTCTGATGTGTGCTGAGATATTCTGAGTTTACTGTGGCATATTTACATATTGCATAGCTACCAGCATCTTTTCCCACTGATATCAGTGAGATACAACAGATTCTGTGAAATTTACGGAATCTGTCCCTGTGAATATTACAACGTAACTAAAGTTGTATGATGTTATAAAAAGAAATTATGTAAAGTTTAATTTCAATGTTTTGATAAAAAAACAAATTTAATGCATAAGAATGGTTTAAAGGAGTAGATTTATTGCATTTGTATCCGAAGCAGAGATATTATTATTTTTTCTTTAAGGGAGAATATCAAACAGTATGGCTATAAATGCTTTTATGACTGTACAAAGAAATAGAACTATGAGACTGAGAAAAATAGATGGATGTGTTTATATCCCTGTGGCATAAAAATTGAAAATGGCCATGTATATTCAAAATGTTTGAAATTAAAAGTACAGGACATAATCCAATCAAGGAAGAGTCTTGATAATATTATGAGTGAAGCCCTTAAAAAGGAGGGGTATCAAAGTGTGGTTCAACCAACAAAAATAGGGGCACTAAAAACAGAAGATGAAGCATACAACCCTTATTTTAATGTTTTCAATTAAATACAAAATGAATATCCCAAAGTTTTAAAACAAATGAATTATTGGATTTGTGCTCATATCCCTGTTTCTGGGAAGGGTCTGTTTATGATAAGTTGGCTACTATCCTACAGACAATACTTTACTAAAATATATCAAGATTGGATAGAAGAGGGGTGGAGCCTAGATGGCCAACTGAGAGCAGTGAATTTTGAGAGCTCCATAAACTAGTATAATAATATAGGAACATTTTATTATTTTCAAGTTTAAAACATCAGAAATCTAAAGATAAACTACTAAACTACATAAATATCAGTTTTGGTGGAGATATAGAAGCATTTCCCTGTCAAGTAACTTGGAGATATATTGAGTCACTGAATATAAACAACTCAAGGAATTCTCATCCAGATGCTGCTTTGAAGAAAGAACTGCAATTGATGACATCTACCTTACAGGAATTATCTTTGAAGATGGATGGTTTTAAAAAAAACTTAGAAAACCTCAAATTAAATTCTCAAAAACAGACTGATACTCTTAATGAACTATTACAGCAACACCATAGAAAAATAACAAATATAGAGACTTCTCTAAATGGCATTGAAGGGAGACTCAAAGAGGAAGAATTCCAAAAAGAATTTCTACTTAAACAGAATGCATGGCTGCTTAACAAAATAGATGACTTAGAAAACAGGAAAAGGAGAAACAACATAAGGATTTTTGGTCTGCCTGAAAACACTGAAGGAGAAGACATTATTTAATTCTTAACAACCTGGATTCCTGAATGTTTAGAGTTGAAAGAGAGACTTTCATTTGGAATTGAAAGGGTGCATAGAGCACTGAGGAAACCTGCTTCAAACTCAAAAAATGCTCCACCTCGATCCATAATTAAAAAATGTTTTTCATTTCTGGGAAATGAACTAATATTAAAATCTGCTTGGAGAAAATCACCCTTAAAATACAACCAAAGCCTGATAAGGTTTGACAATGATTATTTTTCCAGACTACTAGAACAAAGGAAAAAGTCTGGCCAATAATAAAACTGTTGAAACAAAGCAACATTAAAGCACAGCTGGCCTTTCTAGTCAAGATAAAAATACCTTTTGCCAATGAGATGAGAACCTTTAATGACTTAGAATAAGCTACTATATTCATCAAAAACAACAATATAGTGTCTATCCCAGAAGAAATGGAACGGATGGCCCCTACTCTTAAAAGAATAAAAGAAACAAATGCTTGGACTGATGCTAGAAAGAAGAAACAAAAAGCTGATTCCAAGATAGCTGTCCCAAAAAAATAATTCTTACAACTGCATATCTCAAAGTATCAATTGATATGGTATATCACTTGCCATCTGTTTTTATTTAAAAAAGGAGGGTTTCTTAAACACCAGTAATGATTTATTCAGAATGTTCAAAGAATCCAATAATTCTTCACAAACAAAGGTAGGTTAAGATGGGTTACTAGTTACATTATATATAAGCCAAACAAAGCAACATATAATACAAACATAGAAGTTTCTATTCCCCTACTTGAACTCAGTGAATACTTATCTTGTTCATTTTTCATTGTTTTTACTTATAATAATTTAAGTAATTAATTAACTAATTCAACAAGGTGCCATTTATCAGAGTTCAGACTCAAATGTAACAAATTAACATCATATATAATAGCAGTAACAGTAGAGTGTTTAAAAAATGCTGTCATGGAGACTAATGCCTTCTTCAGTTAAAGTATTATTTAGAAATGTCATGTATATCCTGTTTAAATAATAGTATCAAGCTCTTAGTACAAATGTCATCATTATTTTGTATAAATATAGTTAATATCAATTATGGCAGGTATCACAGCTACAAGTGCTGTTTGATGAATTCTGATATGGTGTGCGTGGATGTAGCTGTGTCTGGCAGCTAGTACAAATGTCATTATTATTCTGTCTAAACATAGTTAATATCAATTATGGCAGGTATCATAGCTTCGAGTGCTGTTTGATTAAGCCTGACATGGTGTGTGTGGATGCAGCTTTGTCTGGCAGCTGTTGTATGTTGCTGTTTTCATCTCTGAGAAGCTGTCGGTTGAGGCTTGTGATCGAGGTTTACTGATGCTTGTGTATTAAGAAGAGACATTTGGTGTTTTAGCCTGGATCTAGGGGAAGGGGGTGGATAAAACTGTGATTTGGGATATTTTGACAGAGAATAGTTTGTTTATATATCTTCTGAGTGAGAGGTGGGAAGGCTGGAAGAATGTGTTATCTCTTGTTGTGGCGGCTTGTTGGAAGGTTTTTTTTTTTTTATCTGTTTGCTCTCTGTTCTTTTCTTGGCTGCTGCCTCACTGAAAGGGAGGGAATTTAGGCTTGAAGTTGCAGTGAAGTGAAGCTTTGCTTCAGGTGCATCATGAGCCTCTGGTATGCAGTACACAGACACACTAACAGAAACAGACACTCCCAGGTTGCTATGGTAATGGAGACAGAGTGACGATAATGCTTAACGCCTCTGAGTAGCCTCTATAATGAAGTTTTTGTTTTTAGGAAAAAAATATAATAAAAGGGCTGTTTTAAACCACATGTACACATATTGATGGTCTCCCAACACTTCATTTAGCTTATTAAGTTAATTCTTGATAAAAGGGAAAAAATATAATAAGTGCAATTTTGTATTTAAAATGTATTTTGGTCCAAACACATTAAGGACTTACATAAGAGTGGAAGTCTGAGTTATTGTGAAAGACTAAGAGCACTTGGTCTTGTGCAGTACCCTTTGCAGTGGTCTGGGAGGTGAGTTTGCTTGGACATGTTGGGCATCTGGGTATAGATAATTCTAGGGGTGTTTGAGGTTATCAGGAAGTGCTGGAGAGCCATCAGATTTCCTTTGTGGAAATATATGTGGGAATGGAAGGTGTTTTGAGTGGTTCACTGGTAGAGTGGCCACTGCATGGAACAGGCTGATAAAATGGAAGAGAACAAATATTGGTTTGGATATTTAAGAACAGCATGGAAACACACCACATGAACTAGTGAATGGTATTCTGGCAAAACTAGATGGGCATTGTTTTCCATGCTTGAAGTACTGATATGTGTGTATGTAAGGATGGCAATGTACTTATAACAAATAAGAACCTTGAAGAGTCTCATAATTTATAGTCTATGGACTGTATAAACATGCTTGGAAGGATCTAATAATAAGAATAAGCATTACAGCTTGTGGTCTCTCAAATAACTAAGCAACAGCCAAAAAAAAAAAAAAAAAAACACACCATAGTTATATAATGTATGATTTTATTAAATCTAGACATAAAATATATAATCTTCATATAAGATGAAGCAGCCTGCTAAATTTAGATATTAAATACAGGATTTAATAGCATGGGCTTGTGTATAATAACACTACTGTCTTAACTTGTCATAAATGACATACACTACATTGAACATCAATGGGATGATCATTTTCTTATATAAGTAAATATGTATAACAAGTCATGTAATTCGTTTAACTTGAATTTTAGTTTTTGTAACCCATCTTGACCATATATAATACTTAAGCAGTTACCAAGGTAACTAATATTTATATATGACACCAAACTGCCAACTTGTTCAAGGGAAACAATAGAAGCCTGGACTTGAAATGTCACAGAATGTAACAATCATATGCTGAACAAATAATATTAAATTTACAATAGACAGTTTAATAACATGGCCTTGTGTATAACAACACTACTGTTTTAACTTGTCATAAATGACATACACTATATTGAACAACAAGGGGAAGCATGATGATTTTCTCATATAAGTAAATGTGCATAACAAGTCATATAATTGCTTTAACTTGAATTGTGGTTTTGTAACCCATCATGACCATACATAATACGTAAGCTGTTACCAAGGTAACTAATGTTTTATACAGGGCATCAAACTGACAAAGATGTTCAAGGGAAACAATAAAAGCCTGAACTAGAAATGTCACAGAATGTAACAATCACATTCTGAATAAAGAATATTAAATTGACAATAATCACTCAGTTTTATCTCTGCTGATTATACAAAATAAAATGCTGCCATTTAAATCTAAAATCTTTCAGTATATGAAATGGCAATTTATGAAAATGGAAAGGGAACTTGTAATCATTAATCACAATAACTGAATTTGTTGTTTTAACCTATAATTTCACTCATTTTATAACAAGAAATGACAGATATGAAAATCCTTATATGAAGGAAATGGGGGAAGAGAAATGCAATGATAATTGAAATGCACAACTTTCATCAATGTTCACATAAAACAAACTTGATGCTTTAAGTAAGTTAGCAACAAACAAAGTGATTACTTAAATGCTAGCAAACAATGAAATATAACTTCTGATATATCCACTAAAATAAATTGTAGTATAAACATTAGGTATAAATATTTTTACCTTCTATTTATATTAAGTAATATGTTTTGAAATACTTCATCAATAAGGGTGAATATGTTAAATAACTGTATGCTATAATCTTTTACTGAGGTTTTATATATGATACATCCTACTTTACTATGATTGAATTGCTTGTCAACTATCTTTCATGTAAATATTAATTGCTTATACAATAAGTAGACATTTATACTGTATTAGAATTCTGTCTAATCTACAATAGTACTATATCTGTTCAAAATAATATAAATATTGCTTATTCCTACTACAAATATTCTCCATATGATAATTCAATTTATGGAGCTCAGATGTTCTGGATTGTCAAGATATGAGTGATAATCAGATGGACTTAGATTTATCCATCAGATTAGGAATGATTTTATTTCCATGGCTAGTGCGGATCTTAGTTTTGTTAACATTTATTAATTTAAATTAATTTCACAAAAACATTTTTAGTATACCTGACCAAAACACTACTTTACTGGTAAATACTCAAAGGTTAAAACTGATAATTTCCTTTAAAAGTTCAAACATAAAATTTATAGTTATCAGAGGGAAATGTTTAATAGTCACAATAAAACAGAAAATACATAGTCTAAATAACCTAAGATGAATTTAACTTTATTATCGTTAAATACCAATGGGCAGCCATGGTGGTGCAGTGGTTAGCATTGTCGCCTCACAGCAAGAGGTTCTCCGGTTCGATCCTCGGCTGGGATGCCTTCTGTGCGGAGTCTGCATGTCCTCCCTGTGGTCGCGTGGGTTTCCTCCGGGTGCTCCGGTTTCCTCCCACATCCCAAAGACATGCTGTAGGTGGATTGGACACTCCAAATTGGCCCTAAGTGTGAGTGTGTGCGTGTGTGTGCCTTCCGTGGAAGGTTGGGCGCCAGGCTGGCAACTGGACACTGTAAAACTCCACTGCCAATCATGAGCAGACAGGTGATCTGCTGTGGCGATCCCTAACCAGGAAAAAGCCAAAAGAAGAAGAAGAAGATCGTTAAATACCAATGGCTTAAACAAGCCTAGCAAGAGATCAAATATACTGAAATATTTAAAACTGAACAATGCACAATTTGTCTTCCTTCAAGAAACTCATTTCAAAACAAATGACAATTACAAATGGAATCCTAAGGAATATATGATATTGGTGCAATCCACTTAAAAGATAAAAGGGGTAATAATCTTATGGAAACAAATGTGATTAACCCAGAAATAATTTATAAGTATGAAGATAAAGAATGTCTTATGGCATTAGTAATAGTTAAATATAATAACAGAATATGGACCCTAGCCAATCTATACTGGTTCAAAGGCATTGGAACAGGAATGTTAAAAAAAACACTTGGATTTCATTTCCAAAAATTATAAAGGCGACTTAATATTAGGAGTAGATTTTAACTGTATATTTGATATTTCTGAAACTACAAATAAAAGACCACTGCATACATCTACTGTATCAAAAGCTTTAAACAAGTGGGTAGAATCATTTCACCTTGTAGATACTTTCAAATTTAAAGAAGATAAATCTTTTTTGTTTTCCCGTCAAGATCACAGATTTGGTACCCAAACTAGAATAGGTAAAATATCTGCTGCCTATGAATTACACTCTAAAATCATTAATTTCTCAATCACTCCCTGCCCCTTTTCAGACCACAATTCATTGATACTAAAACTTCAAAATGGGTACAGACCATTAATCTTTAACTCCAGAACTCCAGCATAAATAACTAAAATTAAAGAGTTCAAACCCTGGTTATTATCCGAATTACAGTTCTTCTTAAATATTAATTACACCACAGAGATACATAAAATAATGATATGGGACTCATTAAAAGCTTACATATATGGTAAAACCCTAACTTGGTATAACAAAAATCAAATAATGAGATTCTGAATTATGAGATCTACAATCCAAACTTTTGTCAGTAAAGGCTGAAAAAAATCAAAATTATTTGAAGATGAAAAAGAAAGTAGAAGGATTAAACAATAAATACAATGAAATTCTAACACATAAAACTAGTTTAGCTTTAGAACAACTAAAAATTAATACCCTGGCCACTTCTCCCAAATATCTACATAATTTATCCACAAGAATCAAAATACAATCAAAAGCTAATACCATTAAAAGTATCTTCCATGAAAAGAAAGGGAAAAATGTCTCAGATATAGGTGACATTCTTGATGCCTATAGAAATCACTATATGTATCATTTCCAAAAAGAAAATATACATATCTATCAATTAAATCTATATGAAAAATGGTGTAATATAAAAAAAAATGCCAAAAAATTAAAACTAGATCTGCAAGTACCCATATCCTACAAAGAAATTACAGATACAATAAAAGAGGGTAAAAATAATAAAGCTCCAGGTATAGATGGCATAATTATGGAAATATATAAACTTTTTCCTTCAAAGATACTATCCGTATTCTATAAAACTCTATTAGAAATTCAGTCACAAGCATTAACACCACCCTCTTGGAGATATTCCTTAATCATACCAATCCGAAAGGAAAACAAATCACCAAACCTCTGTACATCATATAGACCTATATCATTATCAAATAATGACTGTAAGATATTTATGACAATATTAACAGAATGAAAATACCACTATCCAAAACAATAAATAATGATCAAGCTGGATTTATATATCATAGACACACACATGACAATATTAAAAGGATAATTTTCTCTTATAGATTATGTTAATAAAGAAAATAAAGAAACAATCATAATTGGCTTAAATATAGAGAAAGTCTTTAATTCCCTAAATTGGGACTATTTATTCAAAATCCTAATGCTATTTGAATTTCCTGCATCCTTTGGTCATCTTCTAAAGAATATATACACAAATAATTTAGAGTATGTCAAGTTAGGTCCTTTTACCTCTGAATCTATACATATAACAAAAGGCACTAACAAGGATGTTCCATGTCACTGATTTTATTTGCTCTGACTATTGAAATATTGGCAGATTCAATTCGTAACATTATAAAAATCAATGTAATGGATGTTTATGAACAATACAATTCTAAAGTAATGCTATTTGCTGATGACATATTACTAAGATTATCTAATACAAAAGAGACATTAGAAGAATTAGATATATTAATTGACAAATTTCACATGACTTCAGGACTCCATTTCAATAAAGCAAAATCTATTTTTTTATTTTTAAATAAAAAATAAGAACTGCAGACTAAGGGGGATCAGATCATATGGAAACAATAATCTACCTTAAAATATCTAGGAATTGAGTTATGCAAGGATAATAATGAGTTAGTCTCAAATAAACTACAATAATATCATCAATATAATTAAAATATATTTTGGAAAAAATGGAACAAAATAATATTAATATCTGAAGATAGACTACAGTTAATAAAAATGGTTTTACTGCCCAAGATCCGATATATAGCTTTGGCAATACAACTATTACCAGGAAGGAATATACTCAAAGAAATAAATTCTTGCCTAATAAAATGTTTATGGTTTTCCAAAAGAAACAGATCAACTTTAATACATCATATCAGATCATGGAAACAGGGAGGATTAAACTTTCCTGATATAGAGACATATATAAAAGCATCAATATCAAAAACAATCTCAGACTGGATAAGTCCAAATTACTCTGAAAATTGGAAAGAATTACTAACTGTAATATCAATAAATTAATTTGATTTACAAAGAAATTTAAAATAGCAGATAAAACCAATTTGCCATGGCACATATTATGTATTAGTATCCAATATAACATAACTAAACCTACTAAAACTTGTATGATTAATTATTACATTGACTCATTTAGGAAAATTATTAATGCAAATATAGATTTAAAAATCTGGTATGATTATTTTAGCACCATTTATAGTCACAAAGAACTTTCCACATAAAATATATAGAGAAATTATTAATTCCTTGGAACAGAAAGAATTTGTTTGTTAGCTCCAATGTATCAAATAACTAAAAGTTTTAGATATGCAAGTAATAAAAAACAACATACAGAATTCCACAACAGGACTGGATAAATTTACAGAGTATTCTGTCATATTCGCAAAATTTAAGTAGAATAATTAACAATTATTCATTTAAAGAAATGCCTAAATTTATGGAATGCATATATGAAGTCATATATAATGACTTTGACATAGGAAACAGTATTTCAAAATTTTACAAAATATTGATAAACTATAAAACAATACCCACAACCTCATATTGGAAATATATAACAAAAGGACAATCAATACAGTTAACTAAAGATATCAAAACAAATATCTTATTATCAATAAAATATACATCCTTTACACAATACTGGAACATTTTTAATTGAAAATGCCTGCACAAAGCATTCTTAACCCCAGATAGAATCAATAAAATGAGTTCTTCCATAAAAGGAATATGTTGGAGATGTGAACAAGTACACAATGCAGACTGAAACCACATTTTCTTTGATTGTTTTAAACTTATGCCATTTTGGAATGGTATTAATAACTTTGTACAAGCTTTATTTAATGAATCATTTTAGTTAACTAAAGCTCTTGTATTATTAAATGTGAATGAAGGTCCTTATTTGAATAGGTCAAACATGTATCTAGGAAAGACTATACTTGCAAATTCAAGAAAGTGTATAACAAGAAGATGGAATACAAACACAATACCAACTTTGGAAGACATCTCCAGCCTACTCAAGACCACAGCATTATTGGAAATTAAAATTAAATAACTAAGAATTTATCCAAAGCCATTTATCAATAACCCTTGGGGAAAAGTCTTATTGCTGATTGACACTATACAATAATTGATCAGACACTCTGATAATGGATTGGACATACTTATAAAGTAACTGTATACATTAAGATCTGTTAGAGCATCAGGCTATTGTAAATAGTGTACATAGTTATTTAAGTTATTATGTATAAATACTATGGAATTCATTCAAATGTATTTGAAAAATAAAAACAATTTTTGAGAAGATTGGATAGAAATGGAGAAAAATTATATTTTTGGTTCTAAACCTCTACTAGGGTCATAGGTTCATAGGTAGGTACTAGGCTATCAGCCCAAGGGCCTATGTAAGCCTAGCTAATGGGTTTCACTGGCTTTTGCCACCCAAGAAAGTTATTTTCCTGTGCCCCTGTCGAGCAGAGCCACAAAAGTTATCCCTGGGGTGAATTTCCTATTTGACATCCACTCATCAAGATTTTTCTTGAAGAATGCTAATGAGGAACTCTGCTTGACATAGATAGGTAGCTTGTTCCAAAGTATTGGAAGTCCCTGGGACAGAAATCTATCCCTCCAGCATGTTCTGTTTATTGTGGTGACAAGGTTTAGGTCCCTAGAGCATGTATCTTGGAGGGATTGGGATTTCTTTAGGTGTAGAATGTTCATCAGCTCTGGTTTTGACATAGCTTTGTATGTTAGGCAGAGATCACCTTGGAGTAGGCGATATGCTACAAAGTAAAGCTGGAGTTTTTTGAGACAGTCAGTGTAGGGCATCTGTTTGAGTCCCATAATCCTCTTTGTGAGGTACTTCTGTGGCCTTTCCAGCTGTTGCAGATGACTTGTGAGGTACATTCCAAAAGGGACATTGTACCTCAATAATGGGTCTAATGAGAGCCGAGTAGAGGGGAACAATAACCTCTTTTTTTCCTGGATGAGAACCCTTTTGTGATGAGGTGTGCCACATAGACAGATTTCCAGACTACTGTGGCAATGTGATTATTAAAGGAGAGACTACTCTCCACCTGAGTCCCAAGGTCTCTTATCACACCTTCAGCATTAAGTAGACTGCTGCCTATGTGATAGTTCATGGGTACAGAGTTTTTACCAAAGGGGATGACAACGCTCTTTTTGGCATTGAGCTTGAGGCTATGGCTCTGACACCAGGCATCTGTCTCAGTGAGGCACTTCTGTAGGATGTCTACGTCATTTGGGGACTCAACTATGGCACCCAATCTGCAGTCATCTGCAAACTTCATCAGCCAGAGGCCCTCTGTTTTAGCCTGTACTTCAGAGAAGTAGATACCAAACAGGAGAGGACCCAAGACTGAACTCTGTGGTATTCCACTTGTCACTGGTTTGAAGTCAGAATTGGAGTCTGCATCTTCTACAGTGTGGGTTCTGACAATGAGCCAGTTGGTAACCCATCTTGTGATTTATGGATTTATACCCAGTTTATTGAGTTTATCTGTAATACCAGAATGGGGATGGTGTTGAAAGCCTTGGCGAGGTCAAGATAGGCTGTGTGAACTGCCTTACCCTCGTCTATGGCTTTGTTGACTGTTTCAAAGAAGTTGATCAGGTCCTGGAGGCATGATCTGCTCTTCACAAACCTGAAATGGGTGTGGTCTAGAGTTTGGAGGTTACCAATGTCTTTGCTTATGAGTTCCATGATGATGCATTCCATGTCCTTGCAAACCAGGCTTATCAAGCTAATAGGGTGATAGTTCTTGGGGTCTCTGGTGACTCCCCCTTTGTGGAGTGGTGTAACTGTTGCTGTGTGCCATTCAGTGGGTACAAACCCTGGCATGAGGCTATTATTGAACATGGTGCTTAGGTGGGGGCCAGGTTGTTCTGAAGTTAGTGTAGAATGCAGCCTGGGATGTTGTCTGGTCTCATGGATGCTGTGTTCTTGGCTTTGGATAGTGCAGTTTTTACCTGCTCAGTTGTTTTTTCAGGGGCTCTGCATTATTGTGGTATAGATATGGGTCCTTTAGGGGGTGAGAGGGGGTGTAAAGTTAGCACTGAATCTATCATCCAGGATGTTGGTGCTATCAATTTGTTCTGTAATTTTCATGCCATTGTGCTGTAACTCAGAACAGATCTGGGTGTTGCCATTGAGATTCTTGACATAGCTACAGAATGCTTTGTGGTTGTCCTTAAAATCTGTGGCAATCTTGTTTTCATACCTAGCTTTGGAGAAATTTATGAGGGATCTCAGCTTCTTACTGAGGCTGACCAGGGAGCTCCTCCACTCATGGGTTTTTGCTCTCTTTTGCAACAGTTTCTTCCTTCTGTTGTAGAGTTTGTTTATAGCAGGGGACCACTAGATTGGCTTCCTTTTTTTGGATGATAGCGTCTTGGTTCTGTTAGGGATAGCACAATTCATGCACTTGTATAAGTGCTTACTGAATGCATCCATGTAGGATTTGGCAGTCATAACTGTATTGTCCATCTGCATGGGTGTCATGAAGTTTGCCACTTCTGTGTTAAGAAGCATGAAGTTGGCTTTGGAGAATTTTTTTACAGTGGTTTCCTTAATGGGGAGTGGGGGTGGGATGTGGATATATATGGTGATTACTTTATGGTCAGCTATGACCAATGAGGAGTTGACTTCAGGTGCCGAACACCTGTCACTCATGTTGGTAATGACTAGATCTAGGATATTACTGCCCCTGGTGGGGGTGTGGACAAGCTGATCCAGGGCATTGGAGTTTATGAATTCTAGGAAGTATTGAGCAATGGAGTTGGTGCATGAGTAGTTTTCCCAGTGAATGGTGGGGTAGTTGAAATTGCCCATTATTAGGGTGTTTGGTTGAACCCTAATATTTTCCAGTATATTAAGAAAAGAGGAGTGGGAATCCTGGGGCATGGTGGGGGATCTGTAGCAAGCTACAATTTGGATTGCAGTTTTGCCCAGAGTTAGTTGCACTTGGATATTTACGGATGCATTATGTTGGGCAACTAGCCTGGAGGTGTGAATATCCTTAATGAATATGGACACACCTCTGCCTTTGGTGCTCCTGTCCAGGTTAGATGGCTGAAAGGTATGGTATGAGATATAATGTGGTAATGCAGGGGTGCTCTCTGGAGCCTTGAACCAGGTTTCAGTCACCCCACAGATATCAACATTCTCCATTTTAAAGAGTGCCTTGAGAGAGTGCATTTTGAGGTTTAGACTTCTAGCATTGAGTAGCATTACCCTCAGTTTTTTCTTGACTGTACCTGTTATGGTGGTGGATTTGTCCTATGAACCTTGCCTAAAAAAGGCACTATAGGGGTGGTAAGAGCCTTAGCCAGTATCCAGAATCCCAGGGGCAACAGGTGCAGGCCATCCCTGGCAAAGCATTGAGACCTGTCGACCATGTTGTCCTAGGCAGACAGATGCTGGATCTCCTTAGAATGACACCCAAAGCTTAGCCAATTGTTGAAGTCAATCATTTTGTCCTTGTACTGTGGCATCATTCTGGGTGATGGTAGGATGCTACTCAGGGCTAGGGTCATACCTGCCTGGATTACAAGATTGGAGAGCTCTTCCATGTCTCTTTTCATGTAGTCCAGGGAGGTATGTCTCAGGTCATTCACACCAACATGGACAATGACTGAGTCATATTTGTACTTGTGGAGTGACCTGAGTGTGTGGGTTATGTGGCGGAGCCTGGAATCCAACAGGCAGCTAACAGTGACCTTCTCCTTGTCTATTCTGTTGAGTGGAACATAAGTGTGTCTGACTATAGAGTCAGCTATGATTAATGTGTTGTGTACTTTGTTATGCCTTATGGGCTGTGGTTGAGTGGCACACTGAGTCTGTGGGTTATGTGTCTTTTGGGTTGTGTTGAGGGGAGGAGGTTGCTTGCATTTCTGCTTTGGAGGTCTCTGTTGCTTGGGCAGATTATTATTGAGGTGTCTATGAATGTTTTTGTTTTTCTATGTGTGGGTTTTGGTGGTGTAGGTTTAGTGGGACTATGTGGTGAGTGCGGTGTGGTGCAAGTGGTAATCTTCTCCTCTTGACTGACATGTTAAGTTTTGTTTTGAGAGAGCTTTGCCTCCAGTTTGGCTACATAAATGCATCCCTCACACAGGTTGTAGTGTTGGGTGGTAGGAAGAGAGGGTTGTCAGTGTACATGAAAAAATTGCTACATTGTGCCAAGATGCTCAGATTCATCAGGTAGACAGCAGAGAACAACATGAGCTGTCCCTTGGACATGCCTGGGGATTCACTATTTTTCTCTAGACAAGTGAGAGAAGTAAGTACTAGAGCTGTTTCCCTCTAAGCAACTAAGGAAGATAAGTACAAAAAACTGTTATCCTCTAGGTAATGAGGAAGTTTGAGTGCTGTAGTAATTTCTATCTTATTTGGTGCTTATGACAGTTCTTGAACCCCTGCTGAGCATGAAGAAGCAGATTTGAGTGCTAAAATTAAGAATATGGCTAGTTTTAAGGGAAAACTTGAAGAGCAGAATTTATGCTGCGGGAAATAGTTTAACCCTAGCTAAGCAGTGATGCACAGACTCGTGCAACCCGCGCAAACACGTTTTTTTTTTTTAACTCAGAAAGTTAAAATGGATAGAAATCAGCACAGAAAGGCCAATAAGGTTAATTTCAGAGCTGGAAACCACTCCTCTTGAGACAGGTAGGCTGTTCCAATGCTTACCACTCTCACTGATAAGCAGAAAGACCACCCACTACCACAACAAGGTCTTGGCCACCCAAACACAGACTAAAGTCCTGAAACCAGCAGATCTGTGATCTGGACTATTCTAGTATAGGAAAGGGTGAAAAACAAACAGTACAGAGAGTATTTTTGTTTAGCTTTTTTATAAAAATAAGCAGCAAAAAGCAATTTAAACAGTAACAATGCTTAGAAAAGGCAGTTGCACTTGAGTGTGATGATTACAGAACTAAATGCAGTTTAAATTTTTAAGCAGATAAAACAAGTGCACACACAGTAAAATGATTTAACAGTAAAATGCAGCAGCAATACAACAGAACCATATTAAAAATAGATAATAGATTTTAAAGTGTGATAAGCAAAAACAGTTAAGAGAAAGCCCAAAAAAATTTGGAATCAGCAAAAAGTCTTTCCTTCTCATTTCTGGTGCTGTAATAGTCTGCAGGATGCCCAAATAGGATCCGCCAAGAAAAAACAAGTGCACACCCTCGCAAACATTGTTTTTTAACTCAGAAAGTTGAAAGCGATAGAAATCAGCCCAAAACAGCCAATAGGGTTAATTTCAGAGCTGGAAACCACTCCTCTTGAGACAGGTAGGCTGTTCCAATGCTTACCACTCTCACTGATAAGCAGAAAGCCCTCCCACTACCACAACAAGGTCTTGCCCACTCAGAAACACAGACTAAAGTCCTGAAACCAGCAGATCTGGTATCTAGATTACTCTAGTATAGGAAATGGTGGGGAACAGGCAGTACAGAAAGTTTTTTTGTTTGTTTTTGATTTACTTATGAAATTAAGCAGCAAAAAGCAATTTAAACAGTAAAAATGCTCAGAAAAAAGTGTCATACTTGAATGTGACACCTACAGAACTAAATGCTGTTTAAATTTTTGACTTTTAAGCAGATAAAACAAGCACACAAACAGTAGAATGATTTAACCATAAATCACAGTAGAAATACAATAGAACCACAGTAAAAATGGCTTTTTAAAGTGTGATAAGCAAAAACAGTTAAGAGAAAGCCAAATATGAACTTGGAATCAGCAAAAGTCTCCCCTTCTCATTTCTGATGCTGTAGTAGTCTGAAGGATTTGCAAAAAGGATCTGCCAAGCTAAAACAAGCACAAACCCGCACAAACACAGGTCTTTAACTCAGAAAGTTAAAAGGGATAGAAGTCAGCCCCAAACAGCCAATAAGGTTAATTTCAGAGATGGAACCACTACTTTTGCAACTGTCAGGTAGGCTGTTCCAATGCTTAAAACTCTCACTGATAAGCAGAAAGACCTGCCACTACCACAAAGCGATCTGGACCACTCAGAAACACAGACTAAAGTCTGAAACCAGCAGATCTGTGATCCAGACTATTCTAGGACAGGAAAGGGTGGGAAACAAGCAGTACAGATAGTATTTTGTTTGTATTTTTTATTTTTTTATGAAATTAAGCAGCAAAAAGCAATTTAAACAGTAACCATGCTCAGAAAAGGCTGTCACACTTGAGTGTGATGCCTACAGAGCTAAATGCAGTTTAAAGTTTTAACTTTTAAGCAGATAAAACAAGTGCACACACAGTAAAATGATTTAACAGTAAAATGCAGCAGAAATGCAATAGAACCACAGTAAAGTCTAATAAGCAAAAACAGTTAAGAGAAAGCAAAAAAGGTACCTGGAATCAGCAAAAAGTCTCTCCTTCTCATTTCTGGTGCTCTAGTAGTCTGCAGGATGCCCAAATAGGATCCACCAAGCTAAAATAAGAGCAAACCCGGCAAACACTGTTTTTTATCTCAGAAAATTTAATGAGATAGAAATCAGCCCAAAAAGACCATTAAGGATTACTTCAGAGCTGGAAACCACTCCTCTTGCGACAGGTAGAATGTTACAAAACTTACCACTCTCACTGATAAGCAGAAAGACCTCCAACTACCACGACAAGATCTTGGCCACTCAGAAACACAGACTAAAGTCCAGAAACCAGCAGATCTGGGATATGGACTATTCTAGTATAGGAAATGTGAGAAACAAGCAGTACAGATAGTATTTTTTTGTTTGTTTTTTTTAGTTTTTTTATGAAATTAAGCAGCAAAAAGCAATTTATACAGGAAAATGCTCAGAAAAGAATGTCACAATTGAGTGGGATGTCTACAGAACTAAATGCTGTTTACATTTTTAACATTTAAAAAGATAAAACAAGTGCACAGTCAGTAAAATGATTTAACAGTAAAATGCAGCAGAAATACAACAGAACCAAAGTAAAACAGATTTTTAAAGTGTGATAAGCAAAAAACAGTTAAGAGAAAGCAAAAAAGGTGATTGGAATCAGCAAAAAGTCTCTCCTTCTCATTTCTGGCACAGTATTAGTTTACAGGATGCCCAAATAGGATCCACCAAGCTAAAACAAGTGTAAACCCACCCAAACTCATGTTTTTTAACTCAGAAAGTTTAAAGGGATAGAAATCAGACCAAAATGGCCAATAAGATTAATTTCACAGCTGGAAACTACTACTCTTGTAGCAGGTAGGCTGTTCCAATGCTTACCACTCTCATGATAAGCAGAAAGACCTCCCACTACCACAACAAGGTCTGGACCACTCAGAAACACAGACTAAAGTCCTGAAACCAGCAGATCTGGGATCTGGTCTATTCTAGTATAGGAAAGGGTGGGAAACAAGCTGTACAGATAGTATTTATGTTTTTTTTTAGTTATTTTCATGAAATTAAGCAGCAAAAAGCAATTTAAACAGTACCAATGGTCAGAAAAGGCTGTTGCACATGAGTGTGATGCCTACAGAAATAAATGCATTTTAAAATTTTAACTTTTAAGCAGAAAAAACAAGTGCAGACAGTAAAATGATTTAACAGTAAAATGCATCAGAAATGCCACAGAACCACAGTAAAAATGACTTTCTAATGTGTGATAAGAAAAAAACAGTTATGGAAAGCCAAAAAGGTACTTGGAATCAGTAAAAAGTCTCTCATTCTCATTTCTGGTGCTGTAGTACTCTGCATGATTCCCAAATAGGATCTGCCAAGATAAAACAAGTGCAAAGCTGTTCAAACATGGGTTTTTTACTCAGAAAGTTGAAACCGATAGAAATCTGCTCAAAATGGCCAAGAACGTTAATTTCAGAGCTGGTAACCACTCCTCTTGCAACAGGTAAGCTGTTCCAGTGCTTGCCACTCTAAGTGATAAGCAGAATGACCTCCCACTACCACAACAAGGTCTAGACCACTCAGAAACACAGACTAAACTCCTGAAACCAGCAGATCTGGGATTCAGGCTATTCTAGTATAGGAAAGGGTGGAAAGATGGAAAGAAGCAGTACAGATAGTTCTTTTTTGTTTTTTTTTTACACAATTAAGCAGCAAAAAACAGTTTAAGCAGTAACAATTTAAGCAGAAAAAAACAAGTGCACCACAGTAAAAATAGATTTTTAAAGTGTGATAAGCAAAAACAGTTAAGAGAAAGCCCCAAAAAATTTGGAATCAGCAAAATGTCTCTCCTTCTCATTTCTGGTGCTGTAATAGTCTGCAGGATGCCCAAATATGATCCGCCAAGATAAAACAAGTGCACACTCTCGCAAACATTGGTTTTTAACTCAGAAAGTTGAAAGCGATAGAAATCAGCCAAAAACAGCCAATAGGGTTAATTTCAGAGCTGGAAACCACTTTTCTTGAGACAGGTAGGCTGTTCCAATGCTTACTACTCTCACTGATAATCAGAAAGACCTCCCACTACCACAACAAGGTCTTGGCCACTCAGAAACACAGACTAAAGTCCTGAAACCAGCAGATCTGGAATCCAGACTATTATAGCATAGGAAATGGTGGGAAACAAACAGTACAGATAGTATTTTATTTTTGTTTTTTTTTTAGTTTTTTATGAAATTAAGCAGCAAAAAGCAATTTTAATAGAAAAATGATCAGAAAAGGGTGTCACACTTGAGTGTGATGCCTACAGACCTAAATGTTGTTTAAATTTTTAACTTTTAAACAGATAAAACAAGTGTACACACAGCAGAATGATTTAACCATAACATACAGCAGAAATACAACAAAACCACAGTAAAAATGACTTTTTAAAGTGTGATAAGCAAAAACAGTTAATAGAAAGCCAAAAAGGTACTTGGAATCAACAAAAAGTCTCTCCTTCTCATTTCTGGTGCTGTAGTAGTCTGAAGGACTGGCAAGCAGGATCAACCAAGCTAAAAAAAGGCAAACCCACACAAACACAGGTTTTAAACTCACAAAGTTGAAAGAGATAGAAATAAGCCCAAAATGGCCAATAAAGTCAATTTTGTAGATGAAAACCACTCCTCTTGCGACCGACAGGTAGACTGTTCCAATGCTTAAAACTGTCACTGATAAGCAGAAAGACCTCCCACTGCCACAAAAAAGGTCTGGACCACTCAGAAACACAGACTAAAGTCTGAAACCAGCAGATCTGTCATCCAGACTATTCTAGTATAGGAAAGGGTGGGAAACAAGCAGTACAGAAAGTTTTTTTTTTGTATTTTTTAGTTTTTTTTTATGAAATTAAGCAGCAAAAAGCAATTTAAACAGTAACAATGCTCAGAAAAGGTTGTCAAACTTGAGTGTGATGCCAAAAGAGCTAAATGCAGTTTAAAATTTTAACTTTTAAGCAGAAAAAACAAGTACACACACAGTAAAATGATTTAAGACTAAAATGCTGCAGAAATACAACAGAAGCACAGTACAAATAGATTTTTAAAGTGTGATAAGCAAAACAGTTAAGAGATAGCCAAAAAAGCACTTGGAATCAGCAAAAAGTCTCTCCTTCTCATTTCTGGTGCTGTAGTAGTCTGCAGGAAGCCCAAATAGGATCTGCCAAGATAAAACAAGCACACACCCTTGCAAATAATGTTTTTTAACTCAGAAAGTTGAAAGCGATAGAAATTAGTCCAAAACAACCAATAGGGTTAATTTCAGAGCTGGAAACCACTCCTCCTGTGACAGGTAGGCTGTTCCAGTGCTTACCACTCTCAATGATAAGCAGAAAGACCTCCCAGTTCCTCAACAAGGTCTTGGCCACTCAGAAACACAGACTAAAGTCCTGAAACCAGCAGATCTGGGATCCAGACTATTCTAGTATAGGAAATGGTGGGAAACAAGCAATACAGACAGTATTTATTTGTTTTTAGTTTTTTTATGAAATTTAAGCAGCAAAAAGCAGTTTAAAAAGTAAAAATGCTCAGAAGATAGTGTCACACTTGAGTGTGATGCCAAAAGAGCTAAATGCAGTTTAAATATTTAACTTTTAAGCAGAAAAAACAAGTGCACACACAGTAAAATGATTTAACACTAAATAGAGCAAAAATATAACAGAACCACAGTAAAAACAGATTTTTAAATTGTGATAAGCAAAAACAGTTACGAGAAAGCAAAAAAGGTACTTTGAATCAGCAAAATGTCTCTCCTTCTCATTTCTAGTGCGGTAATAGTCTCCAGGATGCCCAAATAGGATCCGCCAAGCTAAAACAAGCGCAAACCCACGCAAACACTTGTTTTTTTATCTCAGAAAGTTGAAAGGGATAGAAATCAGCCCAAAACGGCCAATAAGGTTAATTTCAGAGTTGGAAACAATAATCTTGTGACAGGTAGGCTGTTCCAATGCTTATCACTCTCACTGATAAGCAGAAAGACCTGCCACTACCACAACAAGTTTAGACCATTCAGAAACACAGACTAAAGTTCTGAAACCAGCAGATCTGTGATATATACTATTCTAGTATAGGAAAGGGTGCAAACAAGCAGTACAGATCGTAATTTATTTATTTTTTTTTGTTTTTTTCTGAAATTAAGCAGCAAAAAGCAATTTAAACAGTAACCATGCTCAGAAAAGGTTGTCACACTTGATTGTGATGCCTAGAGAACTAAATGCAGTTTACATTTTTAACTTTTAAGCAGATAAAATAAGTGCACACACAGCAAAATGATTTAACAGTAAAATGCAGCAGAAATGCAACAGAGTAAAATAAAACCAAGTAAGGCAGCAAACACGACTATAAAAAGCTGACCATTTATTTCATTAAAAAGATGAAAAACAACAAATATATCACATATCCAGTAAGCACTTTCACATTCAAACTGAATGCTTCATCAGACTGTTAACAACGCCACATTAATTGCCTTTAAATATCATCCTTTCACATTATAAAACCAATCATGTTCCTTGCTCATAAATATTAAATGAATATAGCAACATGTGACTATGCAGTAATATAGCAATAACCCACGCCTGGGTAATGGATTTACCCACGTTGTCTTCGGCGGGCGAAGCCCTCGACCAAACAAAGACAACCGTGGGTAAATCCAGCATTACCCACACCCAGAAGTGGTTATTGTTATTATAATGACATTATTTAAGAAAAGAAATAATCACTTTTCTTAAATCATGGCATTGTATAATGCCTCTTTGCTGCCCTTCCACAGCTGTCTGGTGTTCCGCGGCAGTTCTGATGTACTGCGCATGCCTACGCAGTACATCAGAGCTGTGGGCAAAAGCAATGGAGAACGCAAGATCTCCGTTGCTTATTTTAAAGCTGTCTCGCTATGTTAAACTCATTTAACATAGCGAGACAGGTTAAAAGCAACGGAGATCGCAAGATCTCTGTTGCTTTTACACATCGTGTCGCTATGTTAAAGGAGTTTAACATAGCTTTAAAAAGCAACGGAGATCTCGTTGCTTTTCCTGTGGCTATGTTAAACTCTTTTAACATAGCGAGACGTTTTTAGTACTAACGGAAAAGTCCGGCAACCGGGCCTTTTTCCGTTAGTATATTGAGGGATTTACAACGGGCACGCTGGTTGGGCTGGCCAATCAGCGTGCACGTTTTAGAGGAGGCATTGTATAATACTGGTTTTGTCGCTCAAACAAGGGACATGACGGAAGGGACCTCTGAAAATTCTGTTCGAGAAAGTAATGAAATGACTTTTAAGAGACTAATATATGCTTAAATTAACCATCTGTTAAAGTTTTCAAGAACAGAATTGACTAATAATGAAAGAGGGAGTGCTGACATTAATAGAAATATAAGTGTATTACAGTTGACAAGGAGACTAGAGCAAACTTTAGAGAAGTTGAAACAGACACAATGGCAATGCAAGCACATGGAAGCCTGTGTCAGTTTCAAGATCGTTCCACGGGGTTTACGCATTCTAAAAATGCCCAGTTTTGAGAACATGTATCCTGATCTTTTAAGTAAGTGCCAAAAACTTAATCTTCATACAAGCTTCAGTTATATGAAGCTGTTAATTAACAGTATTTATCAGTAGAGAATGAATTAATGGTGGAATCAATGTGTATACTGACAGAACTTGAAACTGTAATGTCAGTTGAAGAGATGGAGGAGTTACTAAATAATGTCAGCACCAACACTCGGCTATTAGAGAACAGACTGCTTCAAGCTCAAAGGAAGAATATTGAAAGAGGCTTCCTGGATTTTTAAAGAGGTCTTTGCTTGGCCACGTGAGTCAAGGAGAACGAGTGACACCAATCACCAACCATCCACAGTGAATAGAAGAAGCGATGAGCCAATGAGATGACAAGAGAGGAGTTTGCTTCCGCAAGGCAATACTTCAAGAGGGACAGAGATTTCAAATGCAACACTGAGTATCATGCAAATGGAGAATCGACATCAATGGCTAGTAGTACAACTACTACAGAGAATGGAGAAGGACAGAGACGACATACGCATACAGATGATTTACAGACAATAGAGAATCCAAATACATCTAGGGCAATAACACAGGATGTTCGTAGAAAAGAACTGAATGGAGTTAATGAGAGGGCAACACAGAATTTTAACAGTGACTTTTTCCCTTTCCCTTTACCAATATGAGTACAACAGAGAATGCCCTAGCCACCATCAAATGGACCAAAGAAATGCAAACTACCAGAAGAATGTCTGGAATTTCAGAAAAAGATTCTACAACCTGTAAGTCAGACTTAGTAATTAATATTTATCACTATGTATTAACTGAACAAGAAAGAAGCCTGTTAAACAAAGGGCTTTCTTTCATACCAGCTAAAGACATTGATAATGTTGAACACGTTATAGATTTAAAAATGTTCACCAGGAATTTAAATCTTAAAATGATGTTTGACAATAAAAATTGTAACAGTAATACATTTAATATTTTCAAAAAACTATCAGTGTTCGTTCCACAAACATATTCATTGGTTGAAGCTTTTGAGAAAGCGATGGAAAGAGATTTAAATGAATTATATAAAAATAAGAACATGAAACATGATTTTTATAATCTGAATAAAGGAGAATAAAAGGCACTTAAAGAACTGCAGTTGAACAAAGACATAGTTATAAGGGGAGCCGGTAAAGGTGGGGCCATATTCATTTTTGACACAGACATGTATAGAAGGAAGATGTTGGATTTATTAGCAGATAGAGAGGCATACTCTGAGATAGATTTGATAAAGTTAAACAAAATCATTAATAATGTACAAGATGAATTATATGATTTATTTCTATGCAATGTGATTGATTTTGATTTGTACAGATATTTTTTAATAGAGAAACCGACTATACCCACTTTTAGAGGCTTACCCTAGGTCCATAAAGACATAAAAAATCCACCAATAAGGCCAATAGTGTCAAGTAAGGGATGCGTCACTGAGACTATCTCTATATATTTAGAGAAACAGCTGAGGAAAACAGTAGAACAGGCAGAGACGATAGTAAGGGACACCCAGCAGTTTATAGAGAGCCTTTCAGATTATACAATACAAGAAAATAATAGAGAAATCAGTTACATGGTAACTTTAGATGTGAATTCTTTATTCACTTTGATTCCAAATGATACAGGTGTAGAATATATGAGGCTATTTTTAATAGAAAATAATATAGCAAGAGATTTAATAATTAAATGTGCCATGTTAATGGATATTGTTCTAAAAAATAATGTGTTTGTTTTTGGTGATCAATATTTTTTTGCAACAGAGGGGGGTAGCCATGGGCACCCCATGTGCAAATTTGTATGCCAACATCGTAATGGCATACTGGGAACACACATATATAATGAGAAGTAAATATAAGGAGAACATATTGTTATACAAACGTTTTGTGGACAATGTTTTTCTATTGGGGAAAGGAGAGGAATCTAGACTCTTGGAATTTATTGAATATATAAATGGAACCACAAACCTTTTACTATTGACAGGAAAATGGTCAATAAAAGAAATAGAGTTTTTAGATGTTCTCCTTATGAAAGAAGGAGACACCATACAAACACAGCTCTACAAAAAAGAATGTAGGAAGAATTCCATATTACACCGCACCAGTATGCATCCCTCCCACATTTACACTAATATAGTTAAAGGACAAGTAATAAGAGTATCTAGACTCACTAGCAGAGATTCTAAGTTTCAAGAAACAGTAGAGACAATACAAGGAGGATTCGAAGAAGGAGGATATAGAAGAAAAGAAACGGATTATTTGTTTAAAGATAATATATTTAGGAGAACTTCCACAGGGAAACCCTTTATACATCGTAGTAATCATGATTCTAATTCACTAGATAGAGGGAGAGAAGAAACAGGTATGAACAAACCTGTAATATATTTTACAAATAATAAGAAGAAGATTAAAGAAATTTTTGTAAAGAATTGGAATATTTTAACTGTGGATGAGAAGTTACGTGGAATGGTAGGTGACACTCCTAGAGTCACCTACAAAAATACAAAATCATTGAAACGCATACTATGCTATGAGAGTAGTGAGAAGAAACAACTTAGATCTACTAGAAAAGAGACTTTTGCATGCAGATGTTGCAATCAGTGTCCTTATATGTTAAATAGCAACAAGTACATTCGCCCTGACACAGGGAGGGAATATGATTTTAGTACATATGCAGATTGTAAGACACGAGATTTGATTTATTTGGCCACTTGTATTAAATGCAGCTCGTTTTATGTAGGCATGACTAATAGAACTTTAAGGGAACATGTGATAGAGCATATATATGCAATAAATAAGGAAGATGAGAACAATGCGCTAGCAAAACATATTATGAATAATGGTGCTACACATAGTTTTAGGTTTATGGCGACAGAATTAATATATAGAAATGTCAGGCTAGGCAATTATAAGAATTATACTGAACAAAGGGAAATGAGATGGATACTGAGACTACAAGCAGACAATGGTTCAGGGCTCAATGATAGGGTTTCATTGAAACCCTTTCTAGCAGCCAGAAACTTTAAGCATTAAAATTCTATGCCTGAACTCCTTTTGAAAACTAAGCCACTACTCATTAGTTCTTTTGTGTATCTTAAGTAGTTTTTAGTATTTAATATTGGATGTTTTTAAAACACATCATTATAAACATATTTATTTTAGAGATATAAGTTTTTTACATTTTGTATATACATTTGGTTTTATAAATGACACACACATATATATATATATATATATATATATGCAGTATTTATCATGTAGTTTGTGCTCCATCAGTATAGCAAAGACACAATAGGTTTAGGTTTTAGCTTTACATGTTCAATGCTATTTTATATTTTAGGATATTTAGATATATGTTTTTCTGTTGGCATTTCATTAGAAGTGTATACGTATATACATTTTATATGTCTCTCATACATTTTTCATACATACTTTTACATGAGTATATATGCATTTTTACGTATGTATATGAATTTTATTTTTTTATTTTTTATGTTTTAAGCATTTGATGTACAAAGAGACTCCATGAATTGTGATGATAGAGCTATGAAATACTATTACTGCATAGTCACATGTTGCTATATTCAATTAATATTCATGAGCAAGGAACATGATTGGTTTTATAATGTGAAAGGATGATATTTAAAGGCAATTAATGTGGAGTTGTTAACAGTCTGATGAAGCATTCAATTTGAATGTGAAAGCACTTACTGGATATGTGATATATTTGTTGTTTTTCATCGTTTTAATGAAATAAATGGTCAGCTTCTTATAGTCGTGTTTGCTGCCTCACTTGGTTTTGTTTTACTCAGATTCATTCTTGGTTGCCGTACTTGAGGCGCTTTACCCTTGAATGTGGATTCTGCATAAGAAATACAACAGAACTGCATTAAAACTGGCTTTTTAAAATGCGATAAGCAAATTCAGTTAAGAGAAAGCCAAAAATGTACTTGGAATCAACAAAAACTCACTCCTTCCCATTTCTGGTGCTGTAGTAGTCTGCAGGATGCCCAAATAGGATACACCAAGCGAAAACAAGAGCAAACCCGGAAAACAGCATTTTTTAACTCAAAAAATTGAAAGGGATAGAAATCTGCCTAAAATGGCCAAAAAGGATTATTTCAGAGCTGGAAACCACTCCTCTTGTGACAGGTAAGCTATTCCATGCTTACCACTCTCACTGATAAGCAGAAAGACCTTCCACTACCATAACAAGGTCTGGACCAGTCAGAAACAAAGACTAAAGTCCTGAAACCAGCAGATCTGTGATCTGGACTATTGTAGTATAGAAAAGGGTGGGAAGCAAGCAGTACAAATAGTATTTTTATGTTTTTTTTTAGTTTTTTTATAGTATTAAGCAGCAAAAAGCAATTTAAACAGGAACAATGCTGAGAAAAGGCTGTCACACTTGAGTGTGATGCCTACAGAACTAAATGCAGTTTAAATGTTTTACTTCTAAGTAGACAAAACAAGTGCACACAAAGTAAAATGATTTAACAGTAAAATGCAGCAGAAATACAACAGAACCACAGTAAAATGGCTTTTTTAAAGTGTGATAGGCAAAAGCAGTAAAAAGAAAGCCAAAAAGGTACTTGGAATCAGCAAAAAGTCTCTACTTCTCATTTCTGGTGCGGCAGTAGTCTGCAGGATGCCCAAATAGGATCCGCTAAGCTAAATCAAGTAAAGACCCGTGCAATCATGGGTTTTTAACTCAGAAAGTTGAAAGGGATAAAAATCAGCCCAAAACACCCAATAAGGTTAATTTCAAAGTTGGAAACAATAATCTTGTGACAGGTAGGCTGTTCCAATGCTTATCACCCTCAGTGATAAGCAGAAAGACCTCCCACTACCACAACAAGTTTAGACCATTCAGAAACACAGACTAAAGTCCTGAAACCAGCAGATCTGTGATACAGACTATTTTAGTATAGGAAAGGGTGCAAACAAGCAGTACAGATCATAATTTTTTTTTTAGTTTTTTTCTGAAATTAAGCAGCAAAAAGCAATATAAACAGTAACCATGCTCTGAAAAGGCTGTCACACTTGATTGTGATGCCTACAGAACTAAATGCAGTTTAAATGTTTAACTTTTAAGCAGATAAAATAAGTGTACACACAGCAAAATGATTTAACAGTAAAATGCAGCAGAAATACAACAGAACTGCAGTAAAAATGGCTTTTTAAAGTGCGATAAGCAAAATCAGTTAAGATAAAGCCAAAAATGTACTTGGAATCAGCAAAAAGTAGCTCCTTTTCATTTATGGTGCTATAGTATTCTGCATGATGCCCAAATAGGATCCAACAAGCTAAAAGAAGAGCAAGCCCGGCATTTTTTAACTCAGAAAATTGAAAGGGATATAAATCCACCTAAAATGCCCAATAATGATTATTTCAGAGCTGGAAGCCACTCCTCTTGTGACAGGTAGGCTGTTCCAATGCTTACCATTCTCACTGATAAGCAAACAGAACTCCCACTACCATAACAAGGTCTGGATCCCTCTAAACACAGGCTAAAGTCCTGAAACCAGCAGATCTGTGATCTGGACTATTCTAGAAAATATAGAAAATGGTGGGAAGCAAGCAGTACAAATAGTATTTTTTTGGGTTTTTTAGTTTTTTTTATAAAATTAAGCAACAAAAAGCAATTTAAACAGTAACAGTGCTAAGAAAAGACTGTCACACTTGAGTGTGATGCCTACAGAAATAAATGCAGTTTAAATTTTTTTACTTCTAAGCAGATAAAACAAGTGCACGGACAGTAAAATGATTTAGCAGTAAAATGCAACAGCAATACAACAAAACCACAGTAAAAACAGCTTTTTTAAAGTGCGATAGGCAAAAGCAGTAAAGAGAAAGACAAAATGGTACTTGGAATCAGCAAATAGTCTCTACTTCTCATTTCTGGTGTAGTAGTAGTTTGCAGGATGCCCAAATAGGATCCGCTAAGCTAAATCAAGCACAGAGCCATGCAAACATGTGTTTTTAACTCAGAAAGTTGAAAGGGATAGAAATCAGTCCAAAACAGCCAGTAAGGTTAATTTCAAAGCTTGAAACCACTCCTCTTGTGGCAGATAGACTGTTAAAATGCTTACCATTCTCACTGATAAGCAGAAAGACCTCCAACTACCACAACAAGGTCTGGACCACTCAGAAACACAGACTAAACCAGCGGATCTGTGATCCGGACTATTCCTGTATAGGAAAGGGTGGAAAGTAGTAGTACAAATAGCTCTTTTTTGTTTTTTTAGATTTTTTTATGAAATTAAGCAGCAAAAGGCAATTTAAACAGTAACAATGCTCAGAAAAGGCTGTTGCACTTGAGTGTGATGCTACAGAACTAAATGTAGTTTACATTTTTAACTTTTAAGCAGATAAAATAAGTGCACACATAGTAAAATGATTTAACATTAAAAAGCAGCAAAAATACAACAGAACTACAGTAAAACGGCTTTTAAAAATGCAATAAGCCAAAACAGTTAAGAGAAAGCCAAAAAGGTACTTGGAATTAGCAAATTTCTCTCCTTCTTGTTTCTGGTGCGGTAGTAGTCTGAAGGATGCCCAAATAGGATCTGCCAATCTAAAACATGCACAAACCCACTCAAACACGGGTTTTTAACTCAGAAAGTTGAAAGGGAAAAGAAATCTGTTCAAAATGGCAAATAAGGTTAATTTCAGAGCTGGAAATCACTCTTCATGTGACAGGTAGGCTGTTCCAATGCTTACTCCTTCCACTGATAAGCAGAAGGACCTCCCACTACCACAACAAAGTGTGGAATACTCAGAAACACAGACTAAAGTACTGAAATCAGCAGATCTGGGGATCCAGACTATTCTAGTATAGGAAAGAGTGGGAAAAGAGGAGCACAGATAGCATTTTCTTTTTGTTTTTTTAGTTTTTTTATGAAATTAAGCAACAAAAATCAATTTAAACAGTAACAATCTTCAGAAAAGGCTGTCACACTTGAATGTGACACCTACAGAACTAAATGCAGTTAGAATTTTTTACTTTTAAGCAGATAAAACAAGTGCACACACAGTACAATTATTTAACAGTAAAATGCAGCAGAAATACTACAGAACCACAGAAAAACGGCTTTTTAAAGTGTGATAAGCAAAAACTGTTTTGAGAAAGCCAAAAAGGTACTTGGAATCAGCAAAACATATTTCCTTCTTGTTTCTGGTGCGGTAGTAGTCTGCAGGATGCCCAAATATGATCCGCCAATCTAAAACAAGCTCAAATCTGCGCAAACATGGGTTTTGAACTCAGAAAGTTAAAAGGGATAGAAATAAGCCCAAATGGCCAATAAGAAATATTTCAGAGCTGGAAACCACTCCTCTTGTGACAGGTATGCTGTTGCAATGCTTACCACTCTCTCCGAAAAGCAGAAAGACCTCCCACTACCACAACAATATCTGGACCACTCAGAAACAGACTAAAGTCCTGAAACCAGCAGATCTGTGATCTGAACTATTCTATTATAGGAAAGGGTGGGAAACAAGAAGTACAGAGAGTATTTTTTTTTTGTTTTTGTAGTTTTTTATGAAATTAAGCAGCAAAATGCAATTTAAACAGTAACAATGCTTAGAAAAGGCTGTTGCACTTGAGTGTCATGCCTACAGAACTAAATGCAGTTTAACTCAAAAAGTTGAAAGTGATAGAAATCCACCCTACCGGCCAAAATTGTTAATTGCAGAGCTAGAAACCACTCATCTTGCAACAGGTAGGCTGTTCCAATGCTTACCACTCTCAATGATAAGCAGAAAGATCTCCCACTACCACAACAAGTTCTGGACCATTCAGAAATACAGACTAAAGCCTGAAACCAGCAGATCTGTGATCTGGACTATTCTAGTGTAGTAAAGGGTAGGAAACAAGCAATACAGAGAGTATTTTTTTTTAGTTTTTCATTAAGCAGCAAAAAGCAATTTAAACAGTAACGATGCTTAGAAAAGGCTGTCACACTTGAGTGTGATGCCTACAGAACTAAATGCAGTTTAACTTTTTTTTACTTTTAAGCAGATAAAACAAATTTACACAGAGTAAAATTATTTAACAGTAAAATGCAGCAGAAATACAACAGGACCACAGTAAAAATGGCTTTTGTAAAGTGTGATAGGCAAAAACAGTTAAGGGAAATCCAAAAAGGTACTTGGAATCAGCAAAAAGTCTCTCTTTCTCATTTCTGGTATGGTAGCAGCCTGCAGGATGCCCAAAAAGGATCCGCCAAGCTAAAATAAGCACAGAACCACTCAAACATGGGTTTTTAACTCAGAAAGATGAAAGGGATAGATATCAGCCCCAAACAGCCAATAAGTTTAATTGCAGAGCTGGAACTCACTCTTCTTGTGACAGGTAGGCTTTTCCAATGCTTACCACTCTCATTGATAAGCAGAAAGACCTCCACTACCACAGCAAGGTCTGGATCACTCAGAAACACAGACTAAAGTCCTGAAACCAGCAGATCTGGGATCCAGACTATTCTAGTATAGGAAAGAGTGGGAAACAAGCAGTAGAGATAGTATTTTTTTTTAGTTTTTTTATGAAATTATCCAGCAAAAGGCAATTTAAACAGTAAAAATGCAGTTTAAATTTTAACTTTTAAGCAGATAAAACAAGTGCAGAAATAGTAAAATGATTTAACAGTAAAATGCAGAAGAAATGCAACAGAACCACATTAAAAATGACTTTTTAAAGAGTGATAAGCAAAAACAGTTAGGGAAAGCCAAAAATCTACTTGTAATGAGCAAGAAGTCTCTCATTCTCATTTCTGGTGTGGTAGTAGTCTGCAGAATGCCCAAACAGGATGTGCCAAGCTAAAACAAGAGCAAACCGGTGGAAACACTTTTTTTAACTCAGAAAGTTGAAAGAGATAGAAATCCGCCCTACCGGCCAAAATGGTTAATTGCAGAGTTTTTTTTAGTTTTTTTTATGAAATTAAGTAACAAAAAGCAATTTAGACAGTAACAATGCTCACAAAAGGTTGTCACATTTGAATGTGATGCCTACAGAGCTAAATGCAGTTTCAATTTGTAACTTTTAAGCAGATAAAACAATTGCACACACAGTATAATATTTAACAATAAAATGCAGCAGAAATACAACAGAACCACAGTAAAAACAGATTTTTAAAGTGTGATAAGCACAAACAGATAAGAAAAAGCAAAAAAAGGTACTTGGACTTAGCAAAAAGTCTCTCCTTCCCATTTGTGGTGCTGTAGTAATCTGCAGGATGCCCAAATAGGATCAGCTAGGCTAAAACAAGCTCAAGCCTGTGCAAACATGGTTTTGAACTCAGAAAGTAAAAAGAGATAGAAATCAGCCAAAAATGGCCAATAAGGATTATTTCAGAACTAGGAACTACACCTCTTGTGACAAGTAGGCTATTCCAATGCTTACCAATCTCATCAAAAAGCAGAAAGACCTCCCACTACCACAACAATGTGTGGACCACTCAGAAACAGACTAAAGTCCTGAAACCAGCAGATCTGTGATCTGGACTATTCTAGTATAAGAAAGGGTGGAAAACAAGCAGTGCAAATAGTATTTTTATGGTATTTCTTTTAATGAAATTAAGCAGCAAAAGGCAATTTAAACAGTAACAATGCTCAGAAAAGGCTGTCACATTTGAGTGTGATGCCTACAGAGCTAAATGCAGTTTAATTTTTTAACTTTTAAGCAGCTAAAACAAGTGCACACACAATAAATGATTTAACAGTAAAATTCAGCAGAAATAAAGCAGAACAAGGTCAGGATTACTCAGAAACACAGACTAAAGTCATGAAACCAGCAGATCTGGGACCCGGACTATTCTAGTACAGGAAAAGCTGGGAAACAAGCAGTACAGATAGTATTTTTTTTTAGTTTTTTTTATGAAATTAACCAGCAAAAAGCAATTTAAACAGTAAAAATGCTCAGAAAAAACTGTTGCACTTGAGCGTGATGCCTACAGAACTAAATGCAGTTTAATTTTTTTTCTTTTAAGCAGATAAAGCAAGTGCAGACACAGTAAAATGATTTAACAATAAATTGCACAAGAAATGCAACAGAACCACATTAAAAATGACGTTTTAAAGTGTGATAAGCAAAAACAGTTACGGAAAGCCAAACATCTACTTGGAATCAGCAAAAAAGTCTCATTCTCATTTCTGGTGCTGTAGTAGTTTGCAGAATGCCCAAGTAGGATCCGCCAAGCTAAAACAAGAGCAAACCGGTGCAAACGCTTTTTTAACTCAGAAAGTTGAAAGAGATAGAAATCCGCCCTATGGGCCAAAATTGTTAATTGCAGAGCTAGAAACCACGCCTCTTGCGATGCTTACCACTCTCACTGATAAGCAGAATGACATCCCACTACCAAAACAAGGCCTGGACCACTCAGAAACAAATGACTAAAGTTTTGAAACCAGCAGATCTGGGATCTGGACTATTTTACTATAGGAAAGGGTGGAAACAAGCAGTACAGATAGTATTTTTTTAATGAAATTAAGCAGCAAAAAGCAATTTAAACAGTAAAAATGCTCAGATAACACTGTTGCACTTGAGTGTGATGCATACAGAACTAAATGCAGTTTAAATTTTTAACTTTTAAGCAGATAAAACAAGTGCAGACAGAGTAAAATGATTTAACAGTAAAATGCAGCAGAAATGCAACAGAACCACATTAAAAATGACTTTTTAAAGTGTGATAAGCAAAAGCAGTCAGGGAAAGGAAAAATGTACTTGGAATCAGCAAAAAGTCTCTCATTCTCATTTCTGGTGCTGTAGTAGTCTGCAGAATGCCCAAATAGGATCCACCAAGCTAAAACAAGAGCAAACCTGTGGAAACACTTTTTTTAACTCAGAAAGTTGAAAGAGATAGAAATCCGCCCTATGGGCCAAACTGGTTAATTACAGAGCTAGAAACCACTCATCTTGCGACAGATAGGCTGTTCCAATGCTTACCACTCTTACTGATAAGCAGAATGACATCCCACTACCAAAACAAGGCCTGAACCACTCAGAAGCAAATGACTAAAGTTTTGAAACCAGCAGATCTGGGATCTGGACTATTTTAGTATAGGAAAGGGTGGAAACAAGCATAACAGATAGTGTTTTTTTTTTTTTTTTATAAAATTAAGCAGCAAAAAGCAATTTAAACAGTAAAAATGCTCAGAAAACACTGTTGCACTTGAGTGTGATGCCTACAGACCTAAATGCAGTTTACATTTTTAACTTTTAAGCAGATAAAACAAGTGCAGACACAGTAAAATGATTTAACAGTAACATGCAACAGAAATACAACAGAACCACAGTAAAAATGGCTTTTTAAAGTGTGATAACAAAAAGGGATAACAGAAAGCCAAAAAGGTACTTGGATTCAGCAAAATGTCTCTCCTTCTCATTTCTGATACTGTAGTAGTCTGCAGGATGCCCAAATAGGATCTGCCAACCTAAAACAAGCGCAAACCAGCACAAACGTGTTTTAAACACAGAAAGTTAAAAGGGATAGAAATCTGTCCAAAATGGCCAATAAGGGTAATTTCAGAGCTGGAAATCACTCTTTATGTGACAGGTAGACTGTTCCAATTTTCCACTTCCACTGATAAGTAGAAGAATTCCCACTACCAAAACAAGGTCTGGAACACTCAGAAACATAGTCTAAAGTACTGAAATCAGTATATCTAGAGATCCAGACTATTCTATTATAGGAAAGAGTGGAAAAGAGGATAACAGATAGCATTTTTTTGTTTTTTTTTAGTTTTTTTATGAAATTAAGCAGCAAAAAGCAATTTAAACAGTAACAATCCTCAGAAAAGACTGTCACACTTGAGTGTGACTCCTACAGAACAAAATGCAGTTAGAATTTTTTACTTTAAAGCAGATAAAACAAGTGCACACACAGTAAAATGATTTAACAGTAAAATGCAGCAGAAATACAACAGAACCACAGTATAACAGCTTTTTAAAGTGTGATAAGCAAAAACAGTTTTGAGAAAGCCAAAAAGGTACTTGGATTCAGCAAAACTTCTCTCCTTCTTGTTTCTGGTGTGGTAGTAGTCTGCAGGATGCCCACAAAGGATCCATCACTCTAAAACAAGCTCAGACCCGCACAAACACGGGTTTTGAACTCATAAAGTTAAAAGGGATAGAAATAAGACCAAAACGGCTAATAAGGATTATTTCAGAGCTGGAAACCACTCCTTTTGTGATAGGTATGCTGTTCCAATGCTTACCACTCTCACCGAAAAGCAGAAAGACTTCCCACTACCACAACAATTTTGTGGACCACTCAGAAACGGACTAAAGTCCTGAAACCAGCAGATCTGTGATCTGGACTATTCTAGTATAGGAAAGGGTGGGAAACAAGCAGTACAGAGACTACTTTTTTTTTGTTTTTTTTAGTTTTTTTATGAAATTAAGCAGCAAAAAGCAATTTAAACAGTAACAATGCTTAGAAAAGGCATTCGCACTTGAGTGTCACGCCTACAGATCTAAATGCAGTTTAAATTTTTAATTTTTAAGCAGATAAAACAAGTGCACACAGTAAAATTATTTAACAGTAACATTCAGCAGAAATAACTTCAGACCACAGTAAAATGGCTTTTTAAGTGTGATAAACAAAAACAGTTAAGAGAAAGCCAAAAAAGTACTTGGATTCAGCAAAAAGTATCTCCTTCTAATTTCTGGTGCTGAATGCAAGATGCCCAAATAGGATTCTCAAAGCTAAAACAAGCACACACCCTCAAAAACATTGTTTTTTAACTCAGAAAGTTGAAAGAAATAAATCAGCCCAAAACAGCCAATAAGATTAATTTCAGAGTTGGAAAACACTCCACTTGAGACAGGTAGGCTGTTCCAATGCTTACCACTCTAACTGATAAGCAGAAAGACCTCTCACTACCACAACAAGGTCTTTCCACTCAGAAATTCAGACTAAAGTCCTAAAACCAACAGATCTGGGATCCAGACTATTCTAGTATAAGAAATAATGGGACAAGCAGTGAAGATAGTATTTTTGTACTTTTTATGAAATTAAGCAGCAAAAAGCAATGTAAACAGTAAAAATGCTCAGAAAACACTGTTGCATTTGAGTGTGATGCCTACAGAACTAAATGTAGTTTACATTTTTAACTTTTAAATAGATAAAACAAGTGCAGATACAGTAAAATGATTTAACAGTAAAATTCAGCAGAAATGTAACAGAACCACATTAAAAATGACTTTTTAAAGTGTGATAAGCAAAGACAGTTAGAGAAAGCGGAAAAGATACCTGGAATGAGCAAAAAGTTTCTCCTTCTCATTTCTTATGCTGTAGTAGTCTGAAGGATGTGCAAACAGGAGCCTCCAAGATAAAACAAGTGCTAAGCCGTGCAAACACAGGTTTTTAACTCACAAAGTTGAAAGGGATAGAGATCAGCCCAAAACAGCCAATAATGTTAATTTCAGAGATCAAAACCACTCCTCTTGCAACTGATAGGTAGGCTGTTCCAATGCTTAAAACTCTCACTGATAAGCAGAAAGACCTCCCACGACTATAAAAAGGACTGGACAACTCAGAAACACAGACAAAAGTCTGAAACCAGCAGATCTATGACCCAGACTATTCTAGTATAGGAAAGGATGGGAAACAAGGAGTACAGATAGTATTTTTTTGTTTTTTTAGTTTTTTTTATGAAATTAAGCAGCAAAAAGCAATTTAAACAGTAACAATGCTCAGAAAAGGCTGTCACACTTGAATGTGATGCCTACAGAGCTAAATGCAGTTTCAATTTGTAACTTTTAAGCAGATAAAACAATTGCACACACAGTATAATATTTAACAGTAAAATGCAGCAGAAATACAACAGAACCAAGGTGAAAACAGATTTTTAAAGTGTGATAAGCAAAAACAGATAAGAAAAAGCAAAAAAGGTACTTGGACTTAGAAAAAGTCTCTCCTTCCCATTTGTGGTGCTGTAGTAATCTGCAGGATGTCCAAATAGGATCAGCTAGGCTAAAACAAGCTCAAGCCTGTGCAAACACGGTTTTAAACTCAGAAAGTAAAAAGGGATATAAATCAGCCCAAAATGGCCAATAAGGATTATTTCAGAGCTAGAAACTACACCTCTTGTGACAGGTAGGCTATTCCAATGCTTACCAATCTCATCGAAAAGCAGAAAGACCTCCCACTACCACAACAATGTGTGGACCACTCAGAAACAGACTAAAGTCCTGAAACCAGCAGATCTGTGATCTGGACTATTCTAGTATAGGAAAGGTTGGAAAACAAGCAGTACAGAGAGTATTTTTGTTTTTTTTTTAGTTTTTTTATGAAATTAAACAGCATAAAGCAATTTAAACAGTAACAATGCTTAGAAAAGGCTGTCACATTTGAGTGTCACACCTACAGAACTAAATGCATTTTAAATTTTTAATTTTTATGCAGATAAAACAAGTGCACACACAGTAAAATGATTTAACAGTAACATTCAGCAGAAATAACTTCAGACCACAGTAAAAATGGCTTTTTAAGTGCGATAAACAAAAACAGTTAAGAGAAAGCCAAAAAAGTACTTGGAATCAGCAAAAAGTCTCTCCTTCTAATTTCTGGTGCTGTATGCAGGATGCCCAAATATGATCCTCAAAGCAAAACCAAGCTCACACTCTCGCAAACATTGTTTTTTAACTCAGAAAGTTGAAAGGGATAAATCAGCCCAAAACAGCCAATAAGATTAATTTCAGAGCTGGAAACCACTCGTCTTGAGGCAGGTAAACTGTTCCAATGCTTACCACTCTCACTGACAAGCAGAAAGACCTCCCACTACCACAACAAGGTCTTGGCCACTCAGAAAAACAGACTAAAGTCCTGAAACCAGCAGATCTGGGATACGGACTATTCTGGTATAGGAAATGGTGGGAAACAAGCAGTACAATATTTTTTGTTTGTTTTTTAATTTTTTTATGAAATTAAGCAGCAAAAAGCAATTTATACAAGAAAAATTCTCAGAAAAGGATGTCACACTTGAGTATGATGCCTAGAGAACTAAATGCTGTTTAAGTGTTTAACTTTTAAGCAGATAAAACAAGTGCATACACAGTAGAATGATTTAACAGGAAAATGCAGCAAAAATACAACAGAACTACAGTAAAATGGCTTTTTAAAGTGTGATAAGCAAAAATAGTTAAGAAAAGCCAAAAAGTTACTTGGAATCAGCAAAACATTGCTCCTTTTCATTTCTGGTGCTGTAGTAGTCTGAAGGATGCGCAAACAGGATCTGCTTAGATAAAAGAAGCACAAACCTGGCAAACACAGGTTATTAACTCAGAAAGGTGAAAGAGATAGAAATAAGCCCAAAATGGCCAATAAGGTTAATTTCAGAGCTAGAAACTACTTCTCTTGTGACCGACAGGTAGGCTGTTCCAATGCTTAAAATGCTCACTGATAAGCAGAAAGACCTCCCACTACCACAAACAGGTCTGGACTACTCAGAAACACAGACTAAAGTCTGAAACCAGCAGATCTGTGATCCGGACTATTCTAGTATAGGAAAGGGTGGGAAACAAGCAGTCAAATAGTATTTTTCTGGGTTTTTTTAAATGAAATTAAGCAGCAAAAGGCAATTTAAACAGTAACAATTCTCAGAAAAGGCTGTCACATTTGAGTGTGACGCCTACAGAGCTAAATGCATTTTAAATTTCTACCTTTTAAGCAGCTAAAACAAGTGCACACACAATAAATGATTTAACAGTAAAATTCAGCAGAAATAAAGCAGAACAAGGTCTGGATCACTCAGAAACGCAGACTAAAGTCATAAAACCAGCAGATCTGGGATCCGGACTATTCTAGTACAGGAAAAGCTGGGAAACAAGCAGTACAGATAGTATTTTTTTTTTAGTTTTTTTATGAAATTAACCAGCAAAAAGCAATTTAAACAGTAAAAATGCTCAGAAAAAACTGTTGCACTTAAGCGTGATGTCTACAGAACTAAATGCAGTTTAATTTTTTTTACTTTTAAGCAGATAAAGCAAGTGCAGACACAGTAAAATGATTTAACAATAAAATTCAGAAGAAATGCAACAGAACCACATTAAAAATGATGTTTTAAAGTGTGATAAGCAAAAACAGTTACGGAAAGCCAAACATCTACTTGGAATCAGCAAAAAAGTCTCTCATTCTCATTTCTGGTGCTGTAGTAGTCTGCAGAATCTGCAGAATGCCCAAATAGGATCCACCAAGCTAAAACAAGAGCAAACCTGTGAAAACACTTTTTTTAACTCAGAAAGTTGAAAGAGATAGAAATCCGCCCTACGGGCCAAAATCGTTAATTGCAGAGCTAGAAACCACTCCTCTTGCGACAGATAGGCTGTTCCAATGCTTACCACTCTCACTGATAAGCAGAATGACATCCCACTACCAAAACAAGGCCTGGACCACTCAGAAACAAATGACTAAAGTTTTGAAACCAGCAGATCTGGGATCTGGACTATTTTAGTATAGGAAAGGGTGGAAACAAGCAGTACAGATAGTATTTTTTTTTTAGTTTTTTTATAAAATTAAGCAGCAAAAAGCAATTTAAACAGTAAAAATGCTCAGAAAACACTGTTGCACTTGAGTGTGATGCCTACAGACCTAAATGTAGTTTACATTTTTAACTTTTAAGCAGATAAAACAAGTGCAGACACAGTAAAATGATTTAACAGTAATATGCAACAGAAATACAACAGAACCACAGTAAAAACGGCTTTTTAAAGTGTGGTAACAAAAACGGATAACAGAAAGCCAAAAAGGTACTTGGAATCAGCAAAAAGTTTCTCCTTCTCATTTCTGATACTGTAGTAGTCTGCAGGATGCCCAAATAGGATCCGCCAACCTAAAACAAGCGCAAACATGTGTTTTTAACACAGAAAGTTGAAAGGGATAGAAATCTGTCCAAAATGGCCAATAAGGGTAATTTCAGAGCTGGAAATCACTCTTCATGCGACAGGTAGACTGTTCCAATTTTCTACTACCACTGATAAGTAGAAGAATTACCACTACCACAACAAGGTCTGGAACACTCAGAAACATAGACTAAAGTACTGAAATCAGTATATCTGGAGATCCAGACTATTCTCTTATAGGAAAGAGTGGAAAACAGGAGAACAGATAGCATTTTTTTTGTTTTTTTAGTTTTTTTATGAAATTAAGCAGCAAAAAGCAATTTAAACAGTAACAATCCTCAGAAAAGACTGTCACACTTGAGTGTGACGCCTACAGAACTAAATGCAATTAGAATTTTTTACTTTAAAGAAGATAAAATAAGTGCACACACAGTAAAATGATTTAACAGTAAAATGCAGCAGAAATACAACAGAACCACAGTAAAACAGCTTTATAAAGTGTGATAAGCAAAAACAGTTTTGAGAAAGCCAAAAAGGTACTTGGTATAAGAAAACATCTCTCCTTCTTGTTTCTGGTGGGGTAGTAGTCTGCAGGATGCCCACAAAGGATCCAGCACTCTAAAACAAGCTCAAACCCGCGCAAACACGGGTTTTGAACTCATAAAGTTAAAAGGGATAGAAATAAGCCCAAAACGGCCAATAAGGATTATTTCAGAGCTGGAAACCACTCCTCTTGTGACAGGTATGCTGTTCCAATGCTTACCACTCTCACTGAAAAGCAGAAAGACTTCCCACTACCACAACAATTTTCTGGACCACTCAGAAACAGACTTAAGTCCTGAAACCAGCAGATCTGTGATCTGGACTATTCTAGTATAGGAAAGGGTGGGAAACAAGCAGTACAGAGAGTATTTTTTTTTTGTTTTTTTTTAGTTTTTTTATGAAATTAAGCAGCAAAAAGCAATTTAAACAGTAACAATGCTTAGAAAAGGCCGTCGCACTTGAGTGTCATGCCTACAGAACTAAATGCAGTTTAAATTTTTAATTTTTAAGCAGATAAACCAAGTGCACACAGTAAAATGATTTAACAGTAACATTCAGCAGAAATAACTTTAGATTTTAGTAAAAATGGCTTTTTAAGTGTGATAAACAGAAACAGTTAAGAGAAAGCCAAAAAAGTACTTGGAATCAGCAAAAAGTATCTCCTTCTAATTTCTGGTGCTGTATGCAGGATGCCCAAATAGGATTCTCAAAGCTAAAACAAGCGCACACCCTCGCAAACATTGTTTTTTAACTCAGAAATTTGAAAGGGATAAATCAGCCCAAAACAGCCAATAAGATTAATTTCAGAGTTGGAAAACACTCCACTTGAGACAGGTAGGCTGTTCCAATGCTTACCACTCTAACTGATAAGCAGAAAGACTTCTCAGTACCACAACAAGGTCTTTCCACTCAGAAATTCAGACTAAAGTCCTAAAACCAACAGATCTGGGATCCAGACTATTCTAGTATAGGAAATAATGGGACAATCAGTGAAGATAGTATTTTTGTACTTTTTATGAAATTAAGCAGCAAAAAGCAATGTAAACAGTAAAAATGCTCAGAAAACACTGTTGCATTTGAGTGTGATGCCTACAGAACTAAATGCAGTTAAATTTTTTAACTTTTAAATAGATAAAACAAGTGCAGATACAGTAAAATGATTTAACAGTAAAATTCAGCAGAAATGTAACAGAACCACATTAAAAATGACTTTTTAAAGTGTGATAAGCAAAGACAGTTAGAGAAAGCCGAAAAGATACCTGGAATGAGCAAAAAGTTTCTCCTTCTCATTTCTTATGCTGTAGTAGCCTGAAGGATGTGCAAACAGGATCCTCCCAGATAAAACAAGCGCTAACCCGTGCAAACACAGGTTTTTAATTCACAAAGTTGAAAGGGATAGAAATCAGCCCAAAACAGCCAATAATGTTAATTTCAGAGATCAAAACCACTCCTCTTGCAACTGATAGGTAGGCTGTTCCAATGCTTAAAACTCTCACTGATAAGCAGAAGACCTCCCACGACTATAAAAAGGACTGGCCAACTCAGAAACACAGACGAAATTCTGAAACCAGCAGATCTATGACCCAGACTATTCTAGTATAGGAAAGGATGGGAAACAAGCAGTACAGATAGTATTTTTTTTTGTTTTTTTTAGTTTTTTTTATGAAATTAAGCAGCAAAAAGCAATTTAGACATTAACAATGCTCACAAAAGGCTGTCACACTTGAGTGTGATACCTACAAAGCTAAATGCAGTTTCAATTTGTAACTTTTAAGCAGATAAAACAATTGCACACACAGTATAATATTTAACAGTAAAATGCAGCAGAAATACAACAGAACCACAGTAAAAACAGATTTTTAAAGTGTGATAAGCAAAAACAGATAAGAAAAAGCAAAAAAAGGTACTTGGAATTAGCAAAAAGTCTCTCCTTCCCATTTGTGGTGCTGTATTAATCTGCAGAATGCCCAAATAGGATCAGCTAGGCTAAAACAAGCTCAAGCCTGTGCAAACACGGTTTTGAACTCAGAAAGTAAAAAGGGATAGAAATCAGCCCAAAATGGCCAATAAGGATTATTTCAGAGCTAGAAACTACACCTCTTGTGACAGGTAGGCTATTCCAATGCTTACCAATCTCATCGAAAAGCAGAAAGACCTCCCACTACCACAACAATGTGTGGACCACTCAGAAACAGACTAAAGTCCTGAAACCAGCAGATCTGTGATCTGGACTATTCTAGTATAGGAAAGGGTGGAAAACAAGCAGTACAGAGTGTATTTTTGTTTTTTATTTTAGTTTTTTTTATGAAATTAAGCAGCATAAAGCAATTTAAACAGTAACAATGCTTAGAAAAGGCTGTCACACTTGAGTGTCACACCTACAGAACTTAATGCAGTTTAAATTTTTAATTTTTAAGCAGATAAAACAAGTGCACACACAGTAAAATGATTTAACAGTAACATTCAGCAGAAATATCTTCAGACCACAGTAAAAATGGCGTTTTAAGTGTGATAAACAAAAACAGTTAAGAGAAAGCCAAAAAAGAACTTGGAATCAGCAAAAAGTCTCTCCTTCTAATTTCTGGTACTGTATGCAGGATACCCAAATATGATCCTCAAAGCAAAAACAAGCTCACACCGTCGCAAACATTGGTTTTTATTTCAGAAAGTTGAAAGGGATAAATCAGCCCAAAACAGCCAATAAGATTAATTTCAGAGCTGGAAACCACTCGTCTTGAGGCAGGTAGACTGTTCCAATGCTTACCACTCTCACTGACAAGCAGAAAGACCTCCCACTACCACAACAAGGTCTTGGCCACTCAGAAATACAGACTAAAGTCCTGAAACCAGCAGATCTGGGATACGGACTATTCTGGTATAGGAAATGGTGGGAAACAAGCAGTACAATATTTTTTTGTTTGTTTTTTAATTTTTTTTATGAAATTAAGCAGCAAAAAGCAATTTATACAAGAAAAATGCTCAGAAAAGGATGTCACACTTGAGTGTGATGCCTAGAGAACTAAATGCTGTTTAAATGTTTAACTTTTAAGCAGATAAAACAAGTGCATACACAGTAGAATGATTTAACAGGAAAATGCATCAGAAATACAACAGAACTACAGTAAAATGGCTTTTTAAAGTGTGATAAGCAAAAATAGTTAAGAAAAGCCAAAAAGGTACTTGGAATCAGCAAAACGTTCCTCCTTTTCATTTCTGGTGCTGTAGTAGTCTGAAGGATGCGCAAAAAGGATCTGCTTAGCTAAAAGAAGCACAAACCCGCGCAAACACAGGTTATTAACTCAGAAAGTTGAAAGGGATAGAAATTAGCCCAAAATGGCCAATAAGGTTAATTTCAGAGCTAGAAACTACTTCTCTTTTGACCGACAGGTAGGCTGTTCCAATGCTTAAAACGCTCACTGATAAGCAGAAAGACCTCCCACTACCGCAAACAGGTCTGGACTACTCAGAAACACAGAATAAAGTCTGAAACCAGCAGATCTGTGATCCGGACTATTCTAGTATAGGAAAGGGTGTGATGCAAGCAGTGCAAATAGTATTTTTATGGTATTTTTTTAATGAAATTAAGCAGCAAAAGGCAATTTAAACAGTAACAATGCTCAGAAAAGGCTGTCACATTTGAGTGTGATGCCTACAGAGCTAAATGCAGTTTAAATTTTTAACTTTTAAGCAGCTAAAACAAGTGTACACACAATAAATGATTTAACAGTAAAATTCAGCAGAAATAAAGCAGAACAAGGCCTGGATCAGTCAGAAACACAGACTACAGTCATGAAACCATCAGATCTGGGATCCAGACTATTCTAGTACAGGAAAAGCTGGGAAACAAGCAGTACAGATAGTATTTTTTTTTTTAGTTTTTTTATGAAATTAACCAGCAAAAAGCAATTTAAACAGTAAAAATGCTCAGAAAAAACTGTTGCAGTTGAGCGTGATGCCTACAGAACTAAATGCAGTTTAACTTTTTTTCTTTTAAGCAGATAAAGCAAGTGCAGACACAGTAAAATGATTTAACAATAAATTGCACAAGAAATGCAACAGAACCACATTAAAAATGACGTTTTAAAGTGTGATAAGCAAAAACAGTTACGGAAAGCCAAACATCTACTTGGAATCAGCAAAAAAGTCTCTCATTCTCATTTCTGGTGCTGTAGTAGTCTGCAGAATGCCCAACTAGGATCCGCCAAGCTAAAACAAGAGCAAACCAGTGCAAACACTTTTTTAACTCATAAAGTTGAAAGAGATAGAAATCCGCCCTACGGGCCAAAATCGTTAATTGCAGAGCTAGAAACCACTCCTCTTGCGACAGATAGGATGTTCCAATGCTTACCATGCTCACTGATAAGCAGAATGACATCCCACTACCAAAACAAGGCCTGGACCACTCAGAAACAAATGACTAAAGTTTTGAAACCAGCAGATCTGGGATCTGGACTATTCTACTACAGGAAAGGGTGGAAACAAGCAGTACAGATAGTATTTATTTTTTTTATGAAATTAAGCAGCAAAAAGCAATTTAAACAGTAAAAATGCTCAGATAACACTGTTGCACTTGAGTGTGATACATACAGAACTAAATGCAGTTTAAATGTTTAACTTTTAAGCAGATAAAACAAGTGCAGACACAGTATAATGATTTAACAGTAAAATGCAACAAAACTACAACAGAACCACAGTAAAAATGGCTTTTTAAAGTGTGATAACAAAAACGGATAACAGAAAGCCAAAAAGGTACTTGGAATCAGCAAAAAGTCTCTCCTTCTCATTTCTGATACTGTAGTAGTCTGCAGGATGCCCAAATAGGATCCTCCAAGCTAAAACAAGAGCAAACCTGTGCAAGCATGTGCTTTTAACACAGAAAGTTGAAAGGGATAGAAATCTGTCCAAAATGGCCAATAAAGTTAATTTCAGAGCTGGAAATCAGTCTTCATGCGACAGATAGGCTGTTCCAATGCTTACCACTCTCATTGATAAGCAGAAAGACCTCCCACAACCACAACAACGTCTGGACCACTCAGAAACACAGACTAAAGTCCTGAAACCAGCAGATCTGGGATCCGGACTATTCTAGTACAGGAAAGGGTGGGAAACAAGCAGTACAGATAGTTTTTTTTTTTTAGTTTTTTTATGAAATTAACCAGCAAAAAGCAATTTAAACAGTAAAAAAGCTCAGAAAACACTGTTGCACTTGAGTGTGATGCCTACAGAACTAAATGCAGTTTATTTTTTTTACTTTTAAGCAGATAAAACAAGTGCAGACACACTAAAATGATTTAACAGTAAAATGCAGCAGAAATGCAACAGAACCACATTAAAAATTACTTTTTAAAGTGTGATAAGCAAAAACAGTCTGTGAAAGCCAAAAATGTACTTGGAATCAGCAAAAAGTCTCTCATTCTCATTTCTGGTGCTGTAGTAGTCTGCAGAATACCCAAATAGGATCCGCCAAGCTAAAACAAGAGCAAACCGGTGGAAACACTTTTTTTAACTCAGAAAGTTGAAAGAGATAGAAATCCGCCCTACCAGCCAAAATGGTTAATTGCAGAGCTAGAAACCACTCATCTTGCGACAGATAGGCTGTTCCAATGCTTACCACTCTTACTGATAAGCAGAATGACATCCCACTACCAAAACAAGGCCTGGACCACTCAGAAACACCGACTAAAGTTTTGAAACCAGCAGATCTGGGATCTGGACTATTCTAGTATAGGAAAGGGTGGAAACAAGCAGTACAGATAATATTTTTTTAGGACTTTTTTTATGAAATTAAGCAGCAAAAAGCAATTTAAACAGTAAAAATGATCAGATAACACTGTTGCACTTGAGTGTGATGCATACACACCTAAATGCAGTTTAAATTTTAACTTTTAAACAAATAAAACAAGTGCATACACAGTAAAATGATTTAACAGTAAAATGCAACAGAACTACAACAGAACCATAGTAAAAATGGCTTTTTAAAGTGTGATAACAAAAATGGATAATAGAAAGCCAAAAAGGTACTTGGAATCAGCAAAAAGTCTCTCCTTCTCTTTTCTGATACTGTAGTAGTCTGCAGGATGCCCAAATAGGATCCGCCAAGCTAAAACAAGTGCAAACCTGAGCAAACATGTGTTTTTAACACAGAAAGTTGAAAGGGATAGAAATCTGCCCAAAATTGCCAATAAGGTTAATTTCAGAACTGGAAATCACTCTTCATGTGACAGGTAGGCTGTTCCAATTTTTCCACTTCCACTGATAAGCAGAATGACCTCCCACTACCTCAACAATGTCTAGAACACTCAGAAACACGGACTAAAGTACTGAAATCAGCAGATCTGGAGATCCAGACTATTCTAGTATAGGAAAGAGTGGGAAAAGAGGAGCACAGATAGCATTTTTTTTGTTTTTTTAGTTTTTTTTATGAAATTAAGCAGCAAAAAGCAATTTAAACAGTAACGATCCTCAGAAAAGGCTGTCACACTTGAATGTGACACCTACAGAACTAAATGCAGTTATAATTTTTTACTTTAAAGCAGATAAAACAAGTGCACACACAGTAAAATAATTTAACAGTAAAATGCAACAGAAATACAACAGAACCACAATAAAATGGCTTTTTAAAGTGTGATAAGCAAAAACAGTTTTGAGAAAGCCAAAAAGGTACTTGGAATCAGCAAAATGTCTCTCCCTCTTGCTTCTGGTGTGGTAGTAGTCTGCAGGATGCCAAATGTTTTTTTTTTTAGTTTTTTTATGAACTTAAGCAGCATGAAGCAATTTAACCAGCAACAATGCTTAGAAAAGGATGTGGCACTTGAGTGTCACACCTACAGAACTAAATGCAGTTTAAAATTTTAATTTTTAAGCAGATTAAACAAGTGCACACAGTAAAATTATTTAACAGTAACATTCAGCAGAAATAACTTCAGACCACAGTAAAAATGGCTTTTTAAGTGTGATAAACAAAAACAGTTAAGAGAAAGCCAAAAAAGTACTTGGAATCAGCAAAAAGTCTCTCCTTCCTTATCCTGTTCATTGCTTCTCTCCTTCTAATTTCTGGTGCTGTATGCAGGATGCCCAAATAGGATCCTCAAAGCTAAAATAAGTGCACACCCTTGCAAACATAGGTTTTTAACTCAGAAAGTTGAAAGAAATAAATCAGCCCAAAACAGCCAATAAGATTAATTTCAGAGCTGGAAACCACTCCTCTTGAGACAGGTAGGCTGTTCCAATGCTTAAAACTCTCACTGATAAGCAGAAAGACCTGTCACTACCACAACAAAGTTTTGGCCACTCAGAAATACAAACTAAAGTCCTAAAACCAACAGATCTGGGATCCAGACTATTCTAGTATAGAAAATGTTGGGAAACAAGCAGTGAAGATAGTATTTTTTTCTTCTTTTTATGAAATTAAGCAGCAAAAAGCAATGTAAACAGTAAAAATGCCTAGAAAACACTGTTGCACTTGAGTGTGATGCCTACAAACCTAAATACAGTTTAAATGTTTAACTTTTAAATTGATAAAACAAGTGCAAACACAGTAAAATGATTTAACAGTAAAATGCAGCAGAAATGTAATAGGACCACATTAAAATGGCTTTTTAAATTGTGATAAGCAAAAACAGTTAGAGAAAACTGAAAAAATACTTGGAATGAGCAAAAAGTCTCTCCTTCTAGTTTCTTATGCTGTAGTAGTCTGAAGGATGTGCAAACAGGATCCTCCAAGATAAAACAAGCGCTAACCCACGCAAACACAGGTTTTTAACTAACAAAGTTGAAAGGGATAGAAATCAGCCCAAAACAGCCAATACGGTTAATTTCAGAGATCAAAACCACTCCTCTTGCAACCGATAGGTAGGCTGTTCCAATGCTTAAAACTCTCACTGATAAGCAGAAAGACCTCCCACGACTATAAAAACATCTGGACAACTCAAAAACACAGACGAAAGTCTGAAACCAGCAGATCTATGACCCAGTGTATTCTAGTATAGGAAAGGGTGGGAAACAAGCAGTACAGATACTTTTTTTTTGTTTTTTTTAGTTTTTTTTTATGAAATTAAGCAGCAAAAAGCAATTTAAACAGTAACAATGCTCAGAAAAGGCTGTCACATTTGAATGTGATGCCTACAGAGCTAAATGCAGTTTTAATTTGTAACTTTTAAGCAGATAAAACAAGTGCACACACAGTAAAATATTTAACAGTAAAATGCAGTAGAAATACAACAGAATGACAGTAAAAACAGATTTTTAAAGGGTGATAAGCAAAAAACAGATAAGAAAAAGCAAAAAAGGTACTTGAAATTAGCAAAAAGTCTCTCCTTCCCATTTGTGGTGCTCTAGTAATTTGTAGGATTCCCAAATAGGATCAGCTAAGCTAAAACAAGTTCAAGCCTGTGCAAACATGAGTTTTGAACTCAGAAAGTTAAAAGGGATAGAAATCAGCCCAAAATGTTCAATAAGGAATATTTCAGAGCTGGAATTCACACCTCTTGTGACAGGTAGGCTTTTCCAATGCTTACCACTCTCACAGACAAGCAGAAAGACTTCCCACTACCACAACAAGGCCTGGGCCACTCAGAAACACAGACTAAAGTCCTGAAACCAGCAGATCTGGGATCCAGACTATTCTAGTATAGGAAAGGGGAGGAAACGGGGAGTACAGATATTATTTTTTTTTTGCTTTTTTTATGAAATTAAGCAGCAAAAAGCAATTTAAACAGTAATGATCCTCAGAAAAGGCTGTCACACTTTAGTGTGATGACTACAGAGCTAAATGCAGTTAGAATTTTTAACTTTTAAGCAGATAAAACAAGTGCACACATTGTAAAATGATTTAACAGTAAAATGCATCAGAAATACAACAGAACCACAGTAAAAATGGCTTTTTAAAGTGTGATAAGCAAAACAGTTTTGAGAAAGCCAAAACGGTACTTGGAATCAGCAAAAAGTCTCTCCTTCCCGTTTCCGGTGTTGTAGTAGTCTGCAGGATGCCCAAATAGGATCCACCAAGCTAAAATAAGAGCAAACCCAGCAAATACGGGTTTAAAACTCAGAAAATTGAATGGGATAGAAATCAGCCCAAAATGACCAATAAGGATAATTTCAGAGCTGGAAAACACTCCTCTTGCGACCGGTAGGCTGTTACAAAGCTTACCACTCTCACTGATAAATAGAAAGACCTCCCACTACCACAACAATGTCTTGGGCACTCAGAAACACAGACTAAAGTCATGAAACCAGCAGATCTGGGATACGGACTATTCTAATATAGGAAATGGTGGGAAAAAAGCAGTACAGTATTTTTTTTTTTAATTTTTTAATGGAATTAAGCATCAAAAAGCAATTTATATAAGAAAAATGCTCAGAAAAGGATATCACACTTGAGTGTGATGCCTAGAGAACTAAATGCTGTTTAAATTTTTAACTTTTAAGCAGATAAAACAGGTGCATACACAGTAGAATGATTTAACAGGAAAATGTAGCAGAAATACAACAGAACCACAGTAAAATGGCTTTTTAAAGTGTGATAAGCAAAAACAGTTAAGAGAATGCCAAAAAGGTACTTGGAATCAGCAAAACGTTGCTCTCATTTCTAGTGCTGTAGTAGGCTGAAGGATGCACAAACAGGATCTGCTTAGCTAAAAGAAGCGCAAACCCGTGCAAACACAGGTTATTAACTCAGAAAGTTGAAAGGGATAGAAATCAGCCCAAAATGGCCAATAAGGTTAATTTCAGAGCTGGAAACTACTTCTCTTGTGACCGACAGGTAGGCTGTTCCAATGCTTAAAACGCTCACTGATAAGCAGAAAGACCTCCCACTACAGCATAAAGGTCTGGACTACTCAGAAACACAGACTAAAGTCTGAAACCAACAGATCTGTGATCCGGACTATTCTAGTATTGGAAAGGGTGGGAAACAAGCAGTGCAAATAGTATTTTTATGTTTTTTTTAATGCAAAAGGCAATTTAAACAGTAACAATGCTCAGAAAAGGCTGTCACATTTGAGTGGGATGCCTACAGAGCTAAATGCAGTTTAATTTTTACTTTTAAGCAGCTAAAACAAGTGCACGCACAATAAAATGATTTAACAGTAAAATTCAGCAGAAATACAGCAGAACCAAAGTAAAAACAGATTTTTAAAGTGTGATAGGCAAAAACAGTTAAGAGAAATCCGAAAAGGTACTTGGAATCAGCAAAAAGTCTCTCCTTCTCATTTCTGGTGCGGTAGTAGCCTGCAGGATGCCTAAATAGGATCTGCCATGCTAAAATAAGCACAAACCCAATCAAACATGGATTTTTAACTCAGAAGTTGAAAGGGATAGAAATCAGCCCAAACAGCCAATAAGTTTAATTGCAGAGCTGGAACTCACTCTTCTTGTGAAAGGTAGGCTGTTCCAATGCTTACCACTCTCATTGATAAGCAGAAAGACCTCCCACTACCACAGCAAGGTCTGGATCACTCAGAAACACAGACTAAAGTCCTGAAACCAGCAGATCTGGGATCCGGACTATTCTAGTATAGGAAAGGGTGGGAAACAAGCAGTACAAATAGTATTTTTTTTTTTAGTTTTTTTTATGAAATTAACTAGCAAAAAACAATTTAAACAGTAAAAATGCTCAGAAAAGACTGTTGCACTTGAGCGTGATGCCTACAGAACCAAATGCAGTTTAAATTTTTACTTTTAAGCAGATAAAACAAGTGCAGACACAGTAAAATGATTTAACAGTGAAATGCAGAAGAAATGCAACAGAACCACATTAAAAATAACTTTTTAAAGTGTGAAAAGCAAAAACAGTTAGGGAAAGCCAAACATCTACTCGGAATCAGCAAAAAAAGTCTCTCATTCTCATTTCTGGTGCTGTAGTAGTCAGCAGAATGCCCAAGTAGGATCCGCCAAGCTAAAACAAGGTTTTTAACACAGAAAGTTGAAAAGGATAGAAATCAGCCCAAAACGGCCAATAGTGTTAATTTCAGAGCTGCAACCCCTCCTCTTGTGATATGTAGGCTGTTCCAATGCTTACCACTCTCACTGATAAGCAGAAAGACCTCCCACTACCAAAACAAGGCCTGGACCAGTCAGAAACACACTAAATTTCTGAAACCAGCAGATATGTGATCTGGATTATTCTAGATCAGGAAAGGGTGGGAAACAAGCTGTAGTAATAGTATTTTTTGCTTTTTTTTCAGTTTTTTTATGAAATTAAGCAGCAAAAAGCAATTTAAACAGTAACAATGCTCAGAAAACACTGTTGCACTTGAGTGTGACACCTACAGAACCAAATTCAGTTAGAATTTTTAACTTTTAAGCAGATAAAACAAGTGCACACACAGTAAAATGATTTAACAGCAAAATGCAGCAGAAATAAAACAGAACTACAGTAAAAATGGCTTTTTAAAGTTTGATAAGCAAAAACAGTTTTGAGAAACCCAAAAAGGTACTTGGAATCAGCAAAATGTCTCTCTTTCTCATTTCCGGTGTTGTAGTAGTCTGCAGGATGCCCAAACAGGATGCTAAAATAAGAGCAAACCAGGCAAACACGGGTTTTTAACTCAGAAAATTGAATGGGATAGAAATCAGCCCAAAATGGCCAATAAGGATTATTTCAGAGCTGGAAACCACTCCTATTGCGACAGGTAGGCTGTTACAAAGCTTACCACTCTCACTGATAAGCAGAAAGACCTCCCACTACCAGAACAAGGTCTTGGCCACATAGAAACACAGACTAAATTCCTGAAACCAGCAGATCTGGGATACATACTATTCTAGTATAGGAAATGGTGGGAAACAAGCAGTACAGATAGTTTTTTTTTTTTTTGATTTTTTAGTTTTTTTATGAAATTAAGAGCAATAAGCAATTTATACAAGAAAAATGCTCAGAAAAGGATGTCACACTTGAGTGTGATGCCTGCAGAACTAAATGCAGTTTAAATTTTTAACCTTTAAGCAGATAAAACAAGTGCATACACAGTAGAATGATTTAACCGTAACATGCTGCAGAAATACAATAGAACCATAGTAAAAATGGCTTTTTAAAGTGTGATAAGCAAAAACCGTTAAGAGAAAGCCAAAAATGTACTTGGAATCAGCAAAAAGTTGCTCCTTCTCGTTTCTGGTGCTGTAGTAGTCTGAATGATGCGCAAACAGGATCTGCTTAGCTAAAGCAAGCACAAACCTGCACAAACACAGGTTTTTAACTCAGAAAGTTGAAAGGGATAGAATTCAGCCCAAAATGGCCAATAAGGTAAATTTCAGACCTGGAAACTACTCCTCTTGCGACCGACAGGTAAGCTGTTCCAATGCTTAAAACTCTCACTGGTAAGCAGAAAGACCTCCCACTACCACAAAAAGGTCTGGACCACTCAGAAACACAGACTAAAGTCTGAAACCAGCAGATCTGTGATCCGGATTATGCTAGTATAGGAAAGGATGGGAAACAAGCAGTACAGATAGTATTTTATTGGTATTTTTTTTTATGAAATTAAGCAGTAAAAAGCAATTTAAACAGTAACAATGCTCAGAAAAGGCTGTCACACTTGAGTGTGATGCCTGCAGAGCTAAATGCAGTTTAAATTTTTAACACACAGTAAAATGATTTAACAGTAAAATGCAGCAGAAATACAACAGAACCAAAGTAAAAACATATTTTTAAAGTGTGATAAGCAAAAACAGTTAAGAGAAAGAAAAAAAGGTATTTGGCATCAGCAAAAAGTCTCTCCTTCTCATTTAGGGTGCTGTAATAGTCTTCATAGGTTCATAGGTTCATAGGTTCATAGGTTCATACTAGGCTATCTGCCCCAGTGCATTTATAAGCCTAACCAGAGTGTGTTTGGCTTTCGCCACCCATTTTAAATTAATTTTGCTATGCCCTTTTTTGAGGTTAATATACTGTGCCTCTGTCGAACAGTGACACAGAAGTGATACCTGGGGTAAACCTACAATCTCCCATCCACTCATCAAGATTCCTCTTGAAGAGAGTCAATGAGGGACTCTGCCTAACCTGGACTGGGATTTTATTCCAGAGTGAAGGGAGCCTCTGGGTTATGAATCTGTCCCTCCAGCATGTCCTATTTATTTCAGCGCTGAGGTTCAAGTCTCTCGAGCATGTAGCTCGATGGGATTTGGATTTTCTGAGGTGCAGCATGTCCATTAATTCCGGGTTGGACATGGCTTTATACGTCAGGCACAGATCGCCTCTGAGCAGGCGCTATGCCACTGAGTAGAGCTGGAGTTTCTTTAACCGGGCAGCATATGGCATCTGTTTGAGCCCTTTGATTCTCTTGGTGAGGTACTTTTAGGGTCTTTCCAGTTGCTGCAGGTGTCTGGTAAGGTACATCCCAAAAGGGGCATTGTACTCAATTATGGGCCTGATGAGGGATGAGTAAAGAGGCACAATAACCTCCCCTGATCTAGATGTGAATCCCTTCATGATTAGGTGGGCTATATGAAATGTTTTTCTAACCACTTTGGCTACGTGGTTGTCAAATGAGAGATTGCTATCAGCTTGGGTCCCCAGGTCCCTAATTACTTCTTCTGTACTTAATGGATTACCACCTATGTGGTAATTTGTGGGCACTTTGTTTTTGCCAAAGGGGATGACTGTACACTTTTTGGCGTTTAGCTTGAGGCCATGGCTCTGGCACCAGTTGTCTGTTTCTATGAGGCCCTTTTGGAGGATGCTTGTGTCGGCTGGAGAGTTGATTATGGAGCCCAGTTTGCAGTCATCTGCGAACTTGGTCAGCCATAGTCCTTCCGTGTTGGCCTGTACCTCCGAGAAATATATACCGAACAAGAGAGGTCCCAGGACTGAGCCTTGTGGGATGCCACTTGTAACTGGTTTGGAGTCTGACATGGCTCCAGCAATTCTAACCATGTGGGTTCTGTCCTTGAGCCAGTTTGCAACCCATCTAGTGACATAGGGGTTTATATTTAAGCTGGTGAGCTTATCTATAATGCCTGAGTGGGGTATTGTATCGAAGGCTTTTGCAAGGTCCAGGTAGGCTGTGTGGACCACCTTCCCCTCGTCAATGGCCTTGGTGACTGTTTCAAAGAAATCGTCCAGGTCTAAGAGGCAGGATCTGCCCTTAACAAAGCCGAACTGGGTATGATCCAGTGTCTGTAGGTCCCCAATATCTTTATTTATGAGGTCCATGATGATCCTTTCCATAGCTTTGCAGACCAAGCTAGTCAGATTTATGGGGCGATAGTTTCCAGGATCCGTTGAGGCACCACCTTTGTGGAGAGGGACCACTGTTGCTGTACGCCACTCTTTAGGTCCATATCCTGTAGTAAGGCTGAGATTGAACAGTAGTTTTATGTTTGGGTTTAGCTCTTCTTGGAGCTCATGTAGGACGCATCCCGGGACACCGTCTGGTCCCATTGATGTTGTGTTTTTGCTTTGGAGAGGGCGGCTCTTACCTGAGCATCTGAGATGTCAGGGGGGCAGCACTCTGCTGGGATAGATATTTGCCCTTTTGGTGGGGAGGGGGAGGAGAAGTTTGTGCTGAACCTGTCAGCTAGGATGTTGGCAATGTCTGTGGATTCGATGTATTTCTTGTCATTTTGGACTAATTCTGAGCATATCTGGGAATTCCCACCCAGGTTCCTAACATAACTAAAGAAAGCCTTGTGATTATCCTTAGTGTCCTGTGCAATTTTTCTCTCGAAGCTGGCCTTAGACGATTTCATGAGTGCCTGTAGTTTTTTCTAATACTGATCAGAGATGCCTTCCCTTTTTGGGATTTTGCTCTATCATGTAGTAGCTTCCTCCTTCTATTGTATAGTTTGTTTATGGCTGGGGTCCACCAGACAGGATGTCTGCCTTTTGAGGTTTGGGTCTTAGTTTTATTTGGGATTGCATGATCCATGCATTCCTGAAGGTGTTCATAGAATGTGTTTATAAAGGATTCTGCGGTCTGGGCTGTATTTTCCACAGGCTCGGGAGCTTTGAAGGATTCCACCTCAGTTTTGAGGAGTGTGAAATTTACTTTAGAGAAGTTTTTCACTGTGGTTTTCTGGGAAGGGGGTGGGGTTGGGATGTGAATATCCAGTGAGATTAGTTTATGGTCTGATCTTACCAGTGAGGGATACACTTCTGGTCTGGAGCATAGAGTCCCCATGTTGGTGATGACCAGGTCCAGTATGTTTTCCCCTCTTGTGGGAGTGGTAACAAGTTGTTCCATAGCATTTGAGTTTATAAATTCTAGGAACCTTTGGGCTAAGGTGTTGGAGTTAGAAGAATGCTCCCAGTCTATGTTTGTTTAGTTGAAGTCGGTCAATATAATGGTGTTTGGAGAGACCTTCATATTTTCCAGTGTTCTCAGGAAGGATGAGTGGGGTTCCTGGGTTTGGGAGGGTGGTCTGTAGCAGGCTATAAACTGGAAGGCAGTTTTACCCACTGTTAGTTGCACATGGATAGTCTCTGATGCTTCGTGCTGTGCCACCAACCTGGAGGTGTGGGTATCTTTGACGAATATTGATACTCCCCCTCCTTTTGTGGTTCGGCCCAAGTTTTGGGGCCGAAAAGCATGGTATGAGGTATAACCTGGTAGTGCTGGGGTGCTCTTGGGAGCCTTGAACCAGGTTTCTGTTACTGCACAGATATCAATGTTCTCCATGCTAAGGAGAGTTTCGAGTGCATGCATCTTGAGGTTTAGACTTCTGGCGTTGAGTAGCATTACTCTTATTTTTTTATCCCTTGTGATACCTATGGAGGTGGGTTTGTCTTTTGAGCCTTGCCTAAAAAAGGCACTATGGGGGAAGCAAGAGCCTTTGCCAATATCCGAAAGCCCAGGGGTGACAGGTGCAAGCCATCCCTAGCGAAGCACCGTGGCTTGTCGAACAAGTCATCCCAGGCTGACAGGCATTGGATCCCCTTTGAATGACACCAATACTTAAGCCAATTGTTGAAGTTGATCATCTTGTCTTCATATTGTGGCATCATTCTTGGTGAGGGTAAGATGCTACTCAAGGTCAGGGTCATACCGGCCTGGGCTACAAGCTCAGAGAGCTCCTCTATGTCTCTTTTCATGTAGTTCAGGGAGGTACGTCTCAGGTCATTCACACCAGCATGGACAATGACCGAGTCATATTTGTACTTGCCTTGGAGTGACCTGGGTGCTTGTGTTATGTGGCGGATCCTAGCACCCAACAGGCAACTCACCGTGACCTTCTCCTTGTTCAGCCTGGTGAGCGGGATGTCAGTGTGCCTGACGATAGAGTCACCTATTACAAGTATATCAGGTCTGTTGTTTAGCCTTAAGGGCTGTGACTGTTCAGCACACTGGCTTTGTGAGCTATGTGTTGCACGTGTTTTGTTTTGGGGTAGCAGTTTCTTTGGTGTCTGCTTTGGAGGTCTCTGCTGCTTAGGCAGATTTTTATTTAGAGCCTCCGAGTATGTTTTTGTGTATTTATGTGTTTGGTTTGCTGTCGTGGTAGGTCTATGTGAGACTGGAATTGTAGTGAGTGTGGTTTCCTTCTCCTCCTGACTGGTTACGCCAGTAGTGAGTTGAGAGAGCTTAGCCTCCAGTTTGGCTATGTTTGGCCAGTTTGGCTTCAGGATGCCCAAATAGGATCCGCCAAGCTAAAACAAGTGCAAACCCATGCAAACTCATGTTTTTTAACTCAAAAAGTTTAATGGGATAGAAATCAGACCAAAATGGCCAATAAGGTTAATATCAGAGCTGGAAACGACTACTCTTTTGACAGGTAGGCTATTCCAGTGCTTACCACTCTCACTGATAAGCAGAAAGACCTCCCACTACCGCACCAAGGTCTGGACTACTCAGAAACATTGACTGAAGTCCTGAAACCAGCAGATCTGGGATCCAGACTATTATAGAGAAACATTCTCCACATATTAAAATTATAAATAAAAGGGTAATATTGGATTATTTATAGTGATGACAGGGAAATTTAAACACCTATGGGATAGCACAGATGGATAAAAATGGGAAGCATTGCTTGGCTTAAACTGTCCCATCAGGGATGATAGCTTAATAACCTATTAGTCTACTGTGTGGAAAGCACAACTGAGTTTATAAAAATTTTACAAACTTTAGAAGGAAACAAAGAACAGAGAAAAACCTACTCAATTATAGAAATAGTTCATATAAGGTAACAAAGGACTATAACAAGTATTGTAATTGGACAAAATGTCTGAAATGCAGTATTCAATTTATGATAAAAAAGGTTTTTTTTTTTTTTTTTTTTTTTTTTTGGTTTTGTTCGGCTATCTTCTTGGTTGTGATTCAATTTATGATACTGAGGGAAGCTGTTTACAATCTCTATAGTTTATATGAGGAGACCAAAAGATACAGCTTTACATATAATATGTGGAGAATATGTGGAGAAAATGCATGTAACTTCTTAAATTTTGAGTAGGTAAATATTACTTATGATAGCTAATACTTGCAATTAGACTTGTAAAAAGTTTAATAAGAAATTACCGATTTGTAAAATGAGAAAAACAAAATCTCAGTACTGAGGAAGATACTATATACTTGCAAAAATCACACAGATAAAGAAGTAATAGCAAAAATGGACTTAAATGATGTGGCAATCATAGGAGCAATTCTTTACCCAATGTATGGAGCAGATAAATCTGTATAGGTTCTAAGGAAACTGAGTAGATTAGTAGACACTTTAGGTACTCCTACATTTTTGGCCATAACTGAAGCTGTGCTTAAAATAAATATGACGTGAGTGGTAGTCTTGCAGAATTTTTTTGTTTTAGTTTATGCATTAGCTTTACAAGATGGAACATGTGCAGTAATAAGGGCTGAATGCCTCTTTTACAAACATGATAAATCAGAAGAAATAAAATCACATTTAAATATGATACTGGAAGTAATGCAAAACATTTCATTGGTTTATTCCATTTCTGTACTCTATTTACTAATCTCTTTTCTGGATGAGGAGGTACAGTTTTCAAAATACTAATGTTAAGTCTATGTTATAATTTTGTTTAGATGAATTGTAACTGAAATTAAATTGCTTATTAATCCTGCTTGTCATTTAAAGTTTCATTCCTGCATAAAAATAACTATGTTATAGATATGCATGTTAAAAATAATAGGGGAATTGTAGGAGGAGAAAAGGAACATGAGAATTTGATCAAGACTCCATTTTATGTGAAGGATTCCATATTGAAGATGCTGAGATAAATAAATGTAAAAATGAAATAATTGGAAAAGTACTATTTGCTAAGAATTATGCTTATGATAGCAGTCTAAGATTTTTTTCTCTGTCTTAAGCAATAATGGAAGAAACTGTAATTTTCCCTGGTAGGAATATGAAACATGGTTGTTTGTACTTCTGCTTTTTATTTCAAGAGGAAACACCTGCAGAAAAAAATGTAGTAAACAGCTTGCAAAACTGTATAAAGGATGGCTATTTAGAGCTTCTAGCTAGTATTTCAGAATGTGAATTTAAATATGTTGAAGTAATGCATGCTGCTAAGCTGAAATATGTGTGATAGGTGGTTGTACTATAAAACTGTAACCTGTTTATTTTTCAAAGTATAAAAAGATAGTCAGGCTTATTTGTCTCTTTGTCTTGTCTCAGAACAAGAAAATATTGTTATTTCAATAGGCAGAACAAGGAATAAGAGAAAGAAGATATTGATCTTTCAATAAGCAGCATCTGGTTCACAACTCTGGTACAGAATAAACTATTAGACAAAAAATTAGAAATGATGCATGCAAATCTTCACCAAGGCTGTGTTATATCACATATAGACTGGCCAACTGTATATAAGACATAGGCCACCCAAGTAACAATGTACAGCGGGCAGGGACCAGTTATCATCATAGGCACAGATGGGGAGTGCCACACTGACAAATGTCACTGAGAAGCAATTAGGTATGGTAGTCCTCCCCGCAGTTGGGTGGGTGTTCAAAAGACATGCATAAATGGGCGTGCCTTTGTTGAGGGTTGAACGTTGAGCTGGCACCTCAGCGTTCATGGAAATCTACTGCCAATCATTAGCGAACCGGAGTTCCGCTGTGGCGACCCCTAACCAGGAAAAGCTGAAAGATAACAACAACAGTGAGTTAGACCAATACATTATGATGTGTGTGTCAGATCTGTATTAGCAGGTTGGGAGACTGGGCTTTTCTAGAGGTGCGTATTACAGAAGTTACATTGGATGTTTGTCAGGGCACAACATCTGCAAATGCTGTAATGTGTCAAGATCTGGTTGACTGATCCAAGGCACCCTCAAGAACTGGAGGCACAGACCCTGCATGTCCCCATCCATGTCAGTGTCTTTTCACTCTTTCCTGATATGGATACTGGCATGATCATGTTCCATCCAAGACCTCTTGTCTGTTTTTCTGATTTATGCAATGTAGGGAAAGTCCTATATCTCTCAGACTTATGATGTGCATGATTGACTATTCCTGTTACACATCCAGTATCATGATACCTTCCCTTGCTTCTATATAATAGTTTATATAAATGAAATTTGTTTCCATGAATAAAATTTGTATCTTACTGCAACACTTCCTGTATAATGCCACTTTCTCTAAATTGTAAAATAGTATACATTAACTACTGTGTTAGAATTTTGTGTATCTTCCATTTGTTGCAATAAATACCGTTCATAAAAATGGAACCTTTCTCCCCAGGCCTCCAATGAAAAAGGACTTATGTCCAGTCCAAATTTCCTAGGAAACAAATGTAAAATAGACAAATAAATAAATACATAAATAAATAAATAACACCATGCTTGGAAGTTGGAACGCTCTGTGACCATTAGCAATTTCCTATGCCATTGGTGGACTCAGCACAAAATAACTCACTAACTATTACTACTACAACTACTACTACTAATAATAATAATACCCATTTTAACCAGGTAGTCCACTGGACACACCATCCCTTTTCAGAGGTGACTCAGAAGCAATTTCTGGATAAGTGACTTGCTAAAGGTCACACACTTGGCAAATTAGGGCTGAAGGAATCAAACCTTGTACCACAGGAACTACTGCTTACATCTTTAACCATTTGTACCAGCTGCCATGGGAAGCATGACGGAAATGATGTATGGCCACACAATGGCACCGGCTAGATGCTCCTTTTGTCACATGCCCACAATTCTGCACATGTAGTTAAAGCACTCTTAGAGGTAATCATGCAGTTCATGTATTACCCCTACAAGTTCAGCAAGGCCTTTGTTGATTTCTGCCTGTCCCCACAATTAAGAACCTGCACAAAAAACTGTGTTGTAACTATGGATATACTTAGCTTGGGTGGTCACTTGATTGACATCCAGCCATGTCAGCCTCTTGCTTAACTGAGTCTGTGTTAGCCAATGGTGAGTATGCCACAGTTGGAGATATCCTTCCCCTGGTAGATCTGGCTTTATCCTCCTGTCATACCATGTCTTTTTGGGTTTATGGGGTGGGTTTCACAGGTTCAGAAACTACATCCATGGAATAGTAAGATGTGAACATCACATTGCATATATCCATCAGTGTGACATCTGACTGTGCTGTGATGTGATTTGGATGCCACCATCATCATAGTCAGAAAGTTCTCTGACGATAAACAGCTGTATAGCCATGGTCATAAGTGCTGATAACCATGCATCTATGAAAACACCAAAACTAAATATGAACTTTCTTCAGGACCTCAAGCCCAGTAAAAGAATAAATGCTACCTAAGATAGTTGCAGGCAAAATAAATATTTAACATACCCTGTGTCTGTGGCTTCTAAACATGGAGTTTTGTTGGTCCTATGGAAAGAAGTGGTTATGCTTGTAAGTTGTATAATAATGGTATAGAAAAACTGTAACTTCTACTGACCTATACCACATTGAAAAAGTGTGCAATTCAGAAATAGAAAGCAATTAAGGGAAAGTGGTACATGTCACTATATCCACATAGATATATGTTAAAGGCCACATTTACTTCGTGAAAAATTAGCTTTTAGTTTGTGGACATTGTAGTATACTGCATTATAATTCAGCATCTGGGAGATGAGCTACAGCAGGCAGAGTTACTGCAGAGGATGACTGAGAAGGACTTGCATATGCATCCCATACTTATTAGAAAGCCAGCCCAACAGCAAGCCAGACTGCAATTGTGCCTGCACTCTGATCAATAAATTAAAGATAGATACAAGCTAGATGAGGAGCTGTTGCAAGTTGTGTATGTACTCCAAGTGTCCACATGCAGTCTGTGAGAATGTAGTCTGAATAAAACCTAAGAAATACCAGAACCTTGGTATACTGGCCTCTTCAACATTCCAGTGGCAAATGGATGATGCTATAGGGGTGGCCCAGACAGCCAATTGTCACTTTTTAGGGCAATTCCTAGCAGACACATGCCACAAGGCAGATACCTACACAGGAACAACTGACTGCCAAGGAATATTTCCATTATATGCCATTGACAAATCCCCCTATGATCATTGTGTAATATATTGCAACCATGTGCCAATAGAAACTGCAAGTGGAGTAAATTCTTAAAGGTTTTAAAATTGAAAGGGTGGAACTTACACATTTGTCAAGTAGTATGTTTGGTAGATGGATACATCATTAACCTTATCATAGCTCATCCTGCTTGCATTCATGATATTTTCATATGGATGGAATGCACCCTACAGGCAATGTTTAGGGATGGGAGGATGGGGACATCCCTGAGGGTAAGTACTACTATTTAGGTATGACACTACTACAATGTGCATATCTGTTTTGCTGATATGTGTTGTTGCAGTGCTAGTGTACACTATTACCAATACCAATAAAAACCTACTGTTTTCCACTGGAGCCACAGCTTATGATCTCATTCATAGCTCCATCAATACCTGCTGAGGATGCATTTAACTGAGTGCAGATCACAATACTTAGCACAACTTACTAAGGATATGGTGTGTTAAAGGCCAGATTTTGGTTTCTGGATAAATTCATGGGTGCATTGTAATATACACCACAAAAGTCTGCATTGATGGTCAGTGTTCTGCTACATGCTGCACAAAATGGTAATGTCCAGTGATATTAGTTGGCCATACCTATGAGTAGGTACACTATCTCAAGAATCCGAGACATCTGGAGGAACAAGTCAAGGCTTCAGGGGATGATCAGGATGACACAGGTGAGTTACCAGGAAGGCATGAGTGATGAAGGCAGTGGCTATATATGCAGTCTCAGATAATCTTGCAATGTCTGTTTCAGAATTGTAAATCCTGACATATATGTTCACATTGCAAAATATGATGTAAACCTATACATTTGTGTAAGTAATTATAATGTTTGACAAACATATGAATGAATGTAACCTGTACACTGTGAACATTGTACAAACACAAATGTGTAACAATCTGTGATAAACATGCTACTTGGCCACATCACACAGGCAGGCAATGCAATAATACACAATGCAGACAAGAATGAGATATACCAGTCACAGCATTTGAAGCAGTAGGGCATCAGGGCTACCAACAATACTGTGGAATTACTGTTTGTGTATGGACTTCAGGTATTATATGCCAGCCCTCTGATACTGACAGTGTGCATGGAAAGTATGGCCAATGTCTATAAGGATAATGTTAATGTACGTTTCTGACAGGTAATGTTAATAATTTGTAAACAGCGGCAAATAGATGTCATCGTGGAACTGTGTCAACATCAGTAATGCTGTTGTTCTCACATAAAAAGAGTGTAACAAGTACATGTGCACATACGTTTAAATGTGTATACAATGTCAATATATGTGCAATGTAACTTTCAGCTACAAATTAACATGCTCAAGGACACAGGAAGGTTATAGCCTGAAATGGCAGCATATATGGAAAAACTATTACAAATACATGGCATGCTACTACAGGTATCAAATTATAGTTTATCTTCTCATGTGGTATGTATGTGTAATAAGTTATACAGAAATGTAGGGTACCAGGTTAGATGCAGTATACTGTTATGTGTTTGGCAGGACACTTTTATGTATACAGGCTGGAGTATGCATGGATAGAGAATGGGCATACTGGATCTTGAAATGAGTGTTCTACAGAAATTGGTTCATTACAGAACTTGTCTGGCAGTTCTTGCATAAACATGCTACCCATGGCCAAACCAGTTATGCCTTGTCATGCATGGCTGTGTATGGTGGGAAGGCAGAGTATGCAGTAATGTAAGATTATTATTTCTTTACCACATGTTGAATGCAGGAACATGGTATCAGGTATTTATTGTGTAAAGAATGTTGGCAAAGTGCACTGCAGTTTGTTGCCTGCCATGAATGAAATCACTGAGTGTGTAGTACATTTCCTTGCACTGTAGGTGCTAGGCAATGTGATATATATATATATATATATATATATATATATATATATATATATATATATATATATATATATATTACACAAACAGATAATATCTGAAAGTATGGCTAAAGTACTACTGTTCTTCTTACACTATGAGGGGGTAAATAAGTGAGGCATCAGCCATTAAAAAAACCACAAAGATGCGCAATGCACTACAAACACCAGCTTGTGTGCACTGTGAGGGATGCAATATCATGTATAAGGCCACTCGTGCAGATGACCTGTACCAAGTCTCTGGGCTACCCTGCAATGTGAGGATCCTTCATCACCTCATTGTGGTACTGGACCTCTACTTCTTGTGGTTTGTGTGGCTCTGTTGTTGCAAACTTCAGAGCATCAGTCTGTGTTTGTACATGGTAACTGGCAGCTGCACCAAGTGGACATTGCAGATGCAGTAAGCAAGATCAAGTGCCATGGGTGGAACATGTATGCCATGTAATACCTTACAGGTGGCATGTATATGATGTGAGTCAAAGCACATATAGCCTGTAAACTACTGCAGCACTGCTTCTGTACAGCTGAAACAAGCTGTTCCACAGAGTGTGAGATACTCTCCATTCTGTCACACAGTTGAGCATCATCATCCATGACCTCTGCATATCTGCATTCCTGGTTGCCCTGCAATATATGGAATACATGTGACACATGTTCAATCAACCTGTCAGGTATCTACAACTCCAAACAGTGACATTGTTGCTATTGAACATGCACCTGCAACATCATGCATGTATCACTCGAGTGATCCAAATGGAGAGTTGGTAAGCCAGCAAGTAAAGGAGAGTATTCTTGCTGAAACTGAATTCATTCTCAAGTCTTGGTGAGTGCCTTCATGAGATGGACCCTGTTTTTCTCAGAATCTCACCAAGACAACACTGATATATAGACTGTATTTATAGAGCATATAGCATGGACAGAAGTAGGTTACAAATAGCTGGGTGCACAAGACCCAGGATAAAAGAGCGCCCAATCCTGGTAGGCACACTGGTGCCAGGAATGGAAAAAATGACAGTGTAGAATCCTCAAAATATGGAAACATTCCTACAAAGGGGCCAGGCCCAGGGGGTGGATGCCTCCCCTGTTGTAGAAGGAAGTAGTAGTCCAAAAAAATCACAAAAACAGATAGGCCAAAGAAGAGCCATACAAATTATAAAGTGGATTATTAAGGATAAGAAAGAAATTTTATATTGTTACTATTATGCAAAAAGCCCGGAATTTCCAGATACAAGATATACAAAATGATTAAGAGAGAAATTAGAGTTAAGAAAAATGCTTCCACAAAAAAAAAACTGCCAGAAGCATCAAATACAAATCTGTATTCATTAATACAACAGCTTTGTGAAAAACAGTATATAGATCAAGAAACATTGATCTGTTTGGAAAAAAAAGTATCTGAGGAAGTGCAAACATATAAACAACAAAACCTACAGATTTTTGAAAGGTATAAAAAAGAAATATGGACATGGGAAAGAGAGACTGGATATGGTACAATATTTATGCAAAGGAGAATGTCAAATTAATCAATATAAAGAAGGCAGCTCCAAAGATATTTGAAGCGAAATACAGGCAAAGGCATCCAGATATGGAAAATTTCACAGTAAAGAAAATAATATATTTCCGCTTTTAAAAAATTTGTTGTCAAGTGTCTATATATTTTTTTTGACTGTATTAATTGTGTAGCTTTTCTCCAGAGGCCTCCACTGAAAATGGGTTCCAGACCCAGTGGACTTTCCCGGTCAACAAATGTCAATAAATAATAAATAAAATAAATAAATAATATCAGAAAGAGGGAATGTAGAAAAGAAGATTAGTAAAGTAGAAGTTAAAAAATAGAAACTGAAGTTATGGAGTGCCTGAGAAGTGAAGGATTTGGTGTAGAAGATCTTATACAGATTACATCACAGCAAGATGGAGTGAGTCCACAAAGTAAGGAGAAGCAGGAAGAACAGGAGACATTTGAAGAAATATGGACATGGGAAAGAAAAAGGGATTTAGTATGGTGTAATATTTATGGAAAGTAGAAAGCAAAACTATTCAATACAAAAAGAGCAGCACCAAAGATATTTGAAGAAAAATACAGGCAAAGGAATCTGGATATGGAAAACTTTAAAATACAAAAAGTAAGAAGACAAAGAGGAAAAGTAAAAAAAGAGATTAGCAATGGAGAAGTTAAAAAAATAGAAACTGAGGTTATGGATTACCTGCGAAATAAAGGATTCAGTGTAGAAAATCTAATTCAGAAAGCACACCAACAGGATAGAGCAATGGATATCCAAACTAAGGGCAGCCAGTGGAACAGGAAGCAATTAGTCAGGTGGCATATCAGGATATTTTGGAGCCTTCCACAGGAAACCAGTATAAAAGTTCACTTGAAGCTAGACAGCAAGGAAAGGAACAGGAAACTGTGGAAACTCTGATGCAGTCAATGTTGAGGAGTGATAGGCCAGTGAGTTCCCATATGACAGAGCAACAGATGACACATGATGAAATTGAAGAGAATGTGCCACAGGAAGATGTTCTAGAACTTTTCTATAGAATGCCTGCAGAAAACAGAAAACAAGGGATGTGCCCTCAATTGGGAAGAAAATGAGCTAAGAGAAGAGTTGCTTGATTTAATGGACATTGACAGATATATTAAGATCAATGAGAGAAATAGACTGCAGAAGGTCAATAAAAACCAAAAAGTAAGAAGTCTGATAAAACAAACAAATGCAGTAATTAGGACTATATATAGAGATCCATGTGATATAACAGAAGTAAATAGGATATATCACTGTGCTGCTAAATTAATAACTGATAATTTTCTACCACAAGAGCTCAGCATAGTGCGAGAAAGGAAGGGGGAAAATCGAATACCATCATGTAACTATGGAATAGAGAAAACTATAAAGCAACTAAGACAAGAAGTGTCACTGTTAGAAGAATATAGAAGAGGGAACAGATCAACAAAAATACTAAGAAAGATAGACGTGATAAAAGCAATTCACAGAATTAGAACAGACCAGGATCTATCATGCACTATCGCAAATAACAAACTAAAAATCTCAGCACAAGTAGAAAAACTTAGTAGATATGCAGAAAAATAAAAAGAAAGTACAAAATAAGCAATTTATTGATGAACCAAAAAAGTTTTACCGAGAATAGGAAACAAGGTAAAAAGAATTAAAAGACCGCCAAAAATGAAGAAATAGATACATTTTGGAGGTGTCTATATTACGTTATCTAAATCTTACTACATCGAATCACTAAAGGTCGACCTCCAGTGATCGGTGTAGTAAAACATCAAATAACGTTAAAAAAAAACAAACAAAAATAAAAACTAACTAGTGTAGGCAGGGGGCAAGCCCCCCTGCACCCCCCACATGGGGGGCTGCACCCCCCACACCCCCCTACTTAAATATTCCAACTCTGAGACCCCACTACATTGAGGTAAACTGAAATCTCCCCTACAGAGATTTCCGTTTAACTGCACAATGTTCTGAGCTTTCGATGTTGTGGTGCCGACAATATCAGCTTCGATATTGTCGGCTTTCGACATCGTGAAGTAGACCCTTTTGAAGAAGTATCTACGAAGATCCTGTGGAAAATAACAAATATGCTAAATGGATAGAAGAAGTAAAAGAAAGAAGAGGAAGTTTAAAGATACAGGATATGAAATGGGATGAAGTAACAACCAGAGAGATTGAAACAAAGTTAGGAAAAGCCTCTAATTGGAAAACCCCAGGCCCAGATGCAGTACCTAACTTCTGGCTCAAAGTATTAGCATTTTTGCACTAAGATTTAGCTATGAGTAAAAACTATTTATATGTGAACCCCAAAAAGACACCAACCTGGTTAACAACAGGAAAAAAAATGCTCCTACTTAAAAGTGAATCTGCTAGCTACCCTAAAAACTATAGACCAATAACTTGCTTTCTGACAATGTATAAACTTCACATGGCAATTGATGCCTACAGAGTTCATAGTCATTTAGAAGAAAACTCAATTATGGCAGTAGAACAAAAGGGCAATAAAAGAAATTCATATGGAACAAAGGATCATTTGTTGTTAAATAAAGTCATAGTGGAGAACTGTAAAAAGGGGAAGAATTTAAGTATGGCATGGATTGACTACAAAAAAGCATTCAATAGTATCCCACATTCATGGATAAAAGAGAGCTTAAAAATGTATAAGATACATCCTACACTAATCAACTACATTGCAGTGGCCATGAAACAGTGGCAGACCACTTTGCAATTAAGCCATGATAAAGGACAAATTATTATTGCAGTGATAAAAATTCAAAGGGGGATATTCCAGGGTGACTCTCTGTCATTGCTGCTATTCTGTTCTGCCCTTAACCCATTAAGTTGTCTACTTAACAGCTTAGGCCAAGGCTATAATTTGGCTCCTAGAAAACAACAAAGTATAAAGGCTTTTCATCTTTTCTTTGCCGATGATTTAAAACTGTATAACTCATCAGATGAGGAACTAAAAGCACAAGTGCAAAACTTTTTCAGATGATACAAGAATGTCAATAGTTCTTGATAAATGTGCAAAAGCAACCTTTAAAGCAGGAAAACTGCAGCACTAGGAAAACATCAGTTCGGGACAATAATGTGATATAAAAGAGCTTGAGCAAGAGGGAGTGTATAACTATTTGGGACTTGATGAAGGGCAACAACAAAACATGAACAAATTCAAAAAAACTTAGGAAGAAATACTTTAGAAGAGTTAAATTAGTCCTTAAAAACAGCGTTGACATCTAGGAACAAAATCCAAGCTATAAACTAATTTGCTCTTCCTGTCCTAATTTACAGTTTTGGATTGACTGACTGGCCCCAAAATGTGTTGGACAGATTAGATAGGAAAACAAGGGGGATACTTCATGCTCACCAAATGATTTATAAAAATCAGTGCATACCAAAATGATATATCCCCCATTCCGAAGGAGGGATAAGCCTCCTTGAATTTGATTATTGGTATAGATCTGCTATCGTGGGACTCCACACATATCTGCAGACCTCACAGGACCCAAATGTAGTAAAAGTTTTGAAACATGAGGAGAATAAATCTAAGATGACTTCTCTGCTTAATCTAGCAGAAGCATATCGACATCAAGCAGGAATGGAATTCAAACCAGAAGATAAAAATCAGGCAGCAACTGAGTGTGCCAAAAAACAAAAGAAAGAATATAAGGTGAATGACCAGATTAGAAGACAAGAAATATGGAAAATGCATAAATATAGTTGCAAGTATAGAAAACTTCTGGAAGAACCACATGTTGATCAGGAACAAATGCAGGAATGGTTAAGGAGAGGCAAATTCAAATCAAAAGATGAAAGGTTAATATTGGCGGCCCAAGATAGTGGGCTACGTACACATCGGTTTACAAAGTTCATTGAACATGTGGGAGAAAAAGACAAATGTAGATTTTGTAAAACCAAATTGGAAACAGTCGCACACCTCATTACTGGCTGTGACATACTAATGGCAAAAGGATTGTATACTAAAAGGCATAATAATGTGGCAAGATTGTTGCACTGGGGATTGTGCAAACATTATGGTACTGAAGTGGCTGAAAAATACTGGAAACATGATCCACAAAACATCATAGAAAATGATGAAAATTTCATCACATGGATCATCCATTACCAACAGTTCATAAGATAGATGTTAGAAAATGGGATATAGTGATCCATGAAAAGAAGACAAAAGTAACATTGCTCATTGAAATCGCCATACCCAGTGATGACAGTGTCTTGAGTACAGAGAGACACAGAGTCATAAAATATCAGGATTTGCAGGCAGAAATGAGAGCAATGTGGAGGAAAGATACTCAGACAGTTCCAATATTAGTAGGAGCAGCAAGTGTTATAAAAATAATTTACAATTGTATTTGGATATGTTACCAATACATGTAAGTCCATACGAACTGAAGAAGGAGTATTTACTGGGCACATTGTGGGTGCTGCGAAGAGCACTAGTGGCTGATATCAAAGATATAAACAATACTTATTTCATGAACTTTAATCACACTTTGACTTAGGAATGAGGTTCATTCCCATCATGGTATTAGAAACCCAAAAGATATGGAGAAATTAAAAATGGGAGGGACATCCACACAAATTTATAACATGACAATGTGCACTTCTGAGCACATCAGATGTACATAGTGGAGACATGTCACCAGCATCTGAGTGCTGATAGGATATGTTGCCAAGGTTTTCCAATCCTTCCTCAACTGAAGTGAGACTTTCACTGTCATATTCAGATGCACTGGACTTTGGTCTTAAGACCATATCCTGGCAAGATGGACTGTCCAGTGCAAGGCTAAGAACATGTCCACCAGCCACTGAGTTCTGCTTGTCGTGGGCCTTGTCCTCTCCCCCTAACACATAACTCCTTGTATCAAGGTCTGTAGAAGAGACACAGGAGAATGGAGAATGTGGATAAATTGTAATGGAGGTAACAAGACTATAATACCACAATTAAACTTGACTATGTATTATAACCTATATACTACTACAGCACACATTATTGCAATACGAAATGTGAAAATTACAAGATTTTAGCAGCATACCTACAAGCTGGTTGGGCAGCCAATCTCACAGTGTGTGGAGAGCCTATAATTAAATATATGTCAACATGAACAGCAGGATATGAATACCATAAATGCAAAATAAACACAGATAACACATTACCTGTCTCTCATCATCAGAGGATTCAATGTATGTCCTTCTCTGGTCAGCAACTGAAATACACGACATATCAGTAACATATCCATAACATGCTATCAGTACTTGGGGTGGTCAGCAGAATATTACACACATATTTATATAGATGTAAATCTGAGGACACCAATTTTAATGTCTCCTTCAGGATTCTGTGATGTCTGGTTTCCTGATAGTAGGAGGCAAGGAAATCTTTCATATCAAATGGGTTTGACTGTGAGGAGGCACCACCAGGGGTGACACACCTACATCTGTCTGGCCACAAAGGTTGGCAACACAAGAGCATATCAGTGCAACAACTGCAACATTCGGGACCTTATTGACTTGCCATGCCCAATCATGGAATTAACTCTGTAGGCTGTGTCTTCTTATATGTCATTACTCCAGATTGCATCCACCTTTCTTCCAGTAAAGTTTTACCTATGTTCACCTCCTGTGTCTCTGAGCACCTCATTTTTATGTGAGCTAAAATAATCCTGCCATTGATATGGGCTGCTCATCGGAAAAAGTCATGCTTTTATATGCAGTGAGTATCAGTACTTTATAACAACAAATTATGGGCAATCAAATAATTATTTGTGTGTAAGTCTGACGATCAAATAGTATTGATATACATAATCTGATGAGGGGGTGCTACTTAGTTCTGCAGAGTTTAAAGTATTTACTCACCAAGAGATGTTGTAAAGGAAATGTCAGTCATTACTCAGCAGTACATGCAAATGTAGACAGTAGTGTATGGAAGACTGTATGAGTAATATACATATATGTAATTCATGGTCACACATGACAATTCCCAGTATGTGTAACACTTGCAGTTGAGCAGCATTACAAACTTATATTATAGCCAGTATCAACAGCATGACACAATTGCTTAAATCTATGCACATATTACAATATACTATATGTATAAGTCACGATTCCTGGTGACATAACACATGACATGCAAATCTTATTGTGGATATCAAAGGAGAACACAACCATACTACTAAAGCACAACTACACATCTACAGTCACATCACTTAGGTAACAAGCCATAAAAGCTGCATAACATGTAACTGACCAGTACAACATGCCTAAATTGCAGATTGTATAAAAACATGCCTATCCTGATGAAATATTCTGCAAATATAATTGTGTAGCATACATACATTTGTGGATGCCTATTCACAAGGCAAATGCCAGGGCAGCTCCAAACACAGATGTTGTCAAAGGACATCATAACCATATTGTTATGTGATGCATACATTCAATATTATATAGATAACACTATTAAAGATCCCAGAATATAATGCATTTGTGCTTATTAGTCGTAATATACAAATGATCATTCTTTTTTCTGCTCATAGTCCATAAAAACTTATGGAAACCTTGTGGGCCTTTTCAGATCTGCATATCTTTCATAGAACCAAATGGATTTAATAAACAGTATGGAACATGATGGCTATGTGGACAACACAGATAAGGTATAGCAGTAGTAGAAAGCATATAACAGAATTTAATATTCATAAAATAAGTCGGTAATAGGGGTAACAAACAAGTAAAGTACTCGTGCAATGAAAAGACAGGCAAGGCCTAAGGGTGGGTATTGGCCAGGTGGAAATAACCTCACTAGTTGACTGCCTTGTAACTCCTATTATCAGTAGTTACAGCTTCCTTCATTAGTGAAGATAGCCTCAGCAGAGGTTCCCTTCAACGTGTGTATGGGATCTGGAGAACTTCCCTTTAATTTTTGCTTTACAGTTGCTCCAGATAGTGAATGAGTTTAATTTTACATGGCGTTGTTATGTCCAATTAGATCACCTCTTCCAGGGGGACTAACTAACTCTAACTTCAGAAAAATAAATTCAGTTTTGCCAAGGTCAGAGACTTGATGTAAATTTATTAAGGTGCATTTGTTCTTGTTAGGGTGGTTGAAATACTATAAATTCATTAAAATGAATGTGTGTCTGTCAGGATAACTGAGAAAACAGAAATTCGAGTAACAAAACTGGTAGGGGAAACAAGTACAAAGGTCAGCAAAGTGAAACATCTAAAAGTATTACACAATTTAAAGAAATGGGTACAAAGATAGCAGTGCTTTGCTTTATATAACGTCTACTAACAGAGTCCCAACCTTTTAGGGGTAGTGTTGTGTAGTGGTTCACATGAATTTAGGGTGTAACCATTCTTTAGCTTCCCAGTCAGGGAGTCAGTGTTTTCCAGTCCCAGAGGGGATAAAAAGAATTAAAAAACCTAATTACTATTAATGTTGTTAGAGCTTTTTGACAGTGATTCATGCCTTCCCTCTAACAGGAGCATGTGTACAAAATAAATAAATATTGAATCTGTTCTTGATTTTTAATCAAAAAGAGAGGGGGAGGAAACATTAACATAATGAAAAAGGAAACAAATGGAGAGATAAATAAAGTATGCACTGGCACTCAGATTACGCCATGCAGTGGTATTCCCAGGCAAGGATATTAATTGTGCACTTTCACTTCATTAGCCCTTAGCACATGCACCCTAGACTATATCACAGAGTGAAGTTCTATAGTAAATCATGTATTTATAATGGGACTGTTGCAATATAATTACTTGAACCCATGTGCAAAAATGAGAAAAGGGGTTCTGGGTGGATGGATGGATGAATGGATGGATGGATGGATTTATCAAACTTTTATATGCCTAGATATAATGGCTTATTGGGCATTTGAATGGTGTTGAGTGGGGCATCCACTAGTACCTTATAGAATGCTGCATATCCCTAGACAATGATCAAAAGATGGCAACCATTCTCAAGAACTGCCTGACTAATGGATATTAAGCCATAAATTTAGAGGTGATCACACTACCAGTGGTTACTCAATGGGATGGTCCACTGTTTACTGCTCTGTCTTAAAATAACTTGAATCACTGACCATTACTATGCTCACATAATCGATCCCCAGATCCGACACTCTTAATAGATTCCTATATTGGTACTAGCCAGGTAATCTTAATAACCATAGCCATCAAGACCTAACTTAAAGGAGGGTAAAAACTTCACCATGTAAGATATACAAAAGAAGAAACAAAAGCTTCCAGGTCATAGCTATATTATGTTGTTGTAGTCATAAATGTAGTACACATCCACAAATAGAGCACTTTAGTCCAGATTATATCACAGTCCAATATGAAAACAAACTGAGTTCAACAAACTAGTTCCAAATTCAGAACTCTAAAAATGATGTTTAAATCCACCTATATTATGAAATAGCAACTGCAGTTTGTAACAGGTTCTTCACTTTGACATGGATTACACATTACCTCCCACAGTAAATTAGCCTTTTATTTCCTAATCAGACCCTGATTATTTATGTTTGTACAATCTAAGACTCAAGGCAACCTGTGGCTGCCCAACCACTAATATAGGTATAAATATTCAGAAGACAGTACTGAATGTATTCATTATTAACAGGCTAGACATACATCTACAGTTAAGTATGACAAAATATTTTTTGAAGAGTTTTCCACTAAATTGTAAAATTAATTATTTTTCACTTTGAACATCAATCAAAAGATAAACTGCAATATAAGAGTGAAAAGAAAAAAATGTAATTCCGAAAACTCAGCAATAGTTTTTAAACAATGATGGTTATAAAACCAACTGGAAAGAATTGTTACATTCAATTAAGATGAGCTTATTGTAAAAGAGTGTCCAGCTTATAGTCAAATAACTTAACCAACAAGAATGGGTACTTAATCATTTGTGTTTACTTTTTCACAGCAGTGCTTAGTGTAGTAGCTAATTGTGCCTGTCAATTATACCTTTATTCTGGACAGAGAATGAATGATTATCTCCCAAGAAGGAAATGTTGCTGGTAGTTGAGTGGGTAGTTTGCTAGAGAAACCTAGCATTTGTTTGAGGTAGGACACAAAATGGACATAATCCTCTCCCCTGGAAGGAAATGCTACACCAACAATCATCAACAAACATCACATTGTGCTGAGCAGATGTTCACTTCAGGATGAGCTGTAGTTCACTTCTCAGTAACTTCTACCTTACAATTGATCAAAGCTGTGAATGGGGGTTATATGAGTAGGGTTGATACTACCAATTAGCTTCTTTCAGAATGACTGACTAAATTATTTTTCACGTAAACTAATTTACTTCTGCTAGGGTGATTGATTTAATATAAATTCATTGAGATACATTCATGCCTGTCAGGGTGACTGACTAAGTATAACATAAGGTAAAGAACTAAGGAGGGGAGAATAGACAGGTGGACTGATTTAATATATTACTAAATATAAAAAACTAGATGGTGAAATAGTAGGGGGTGATGAATTTTTCTAAAGTCTGCTGAGAATTGTTAATTGTTTAATTATTTTCGTCTGGATCATGTGGTCTTCAGAATGGTATCAGTGACCTTATTTCTGGTGACATGGTGTTCTGATGAAGTCCATTTATTCGGATGAAAGCACTTAATCTATGATTTAATAAAGTGTGCAGAGATATATGTTCCCGGCGTCTTTTTTTATTTTTCTAGTGCTCTCTTTAGTTTTAATTTTCTGCGAGATTTTTGATAGCAGTTCTTACCTTCATTCCAGCATAGATCAGCACACAAAATAAGGCAGTGCTGATGCATTCCCAATACTTTGTTGAGGGGATGGCGGATGTGAACATTAGCCTTCAGTGTTGCCATATCTTTTTGGCAGCAGCCTCTGCCTGCTATCTAACATGAATATCCACATTAAAAAATGATTGTGGTCCTGATCCTTTGTCAAGGGGAGATGGGGAAATGAATATTTGACTTAATGTGCTTTCAGATTCCTAGCTTAATTTGGGTAGTAGAAACTTGTATGGCTGTCCTGAAGGTAATGTGTACATTAATATAAATTAGTTTCAATCATTCCCAGCATATGTACAAAGGAATATTCAATATGTACACAAAGAATAAATATAATAAAATATAAAGAAATAAAACCAGGTTAAAGGTATGTTAAAAATTAGGTAATAACACAAGTGAGATGTGTTGCAGTGCTGTAAATACTGTGTACATAATGAGATGATTTATTCTTCAAACTGAGACTTACAGAAAATATAGAGACGTGAGCATGGGACAATGTTGCTCTGTTATAGATTTTATATTAGTTATGGTTACTTAAAGCAGCAGTGACCCCCCCCCCCCGCAAGGTCTTTAACAATTTCTCTGATTTGTTTAATTTAGTGATAGCTTCTGCTGTTATTTGGGATATTGTTATAAAGCTTTTAGCCTAGAAAAAACAATTTATGGTCAGTGAAAGCCATATCACTTCTATAGCTATGGAGCAGTGCTGTCTTGTTAGCATCCGACCTAAGCTGATATTGAATCATGTTTCAATTTGTCTTGATTTAAATATGGATGAAATTTCATGACAGAGGGAATGAAAACAGGTAATAGCAGATCTGCACATTATTACACTGGAAACAATGTTACTTACTTTAGAGTGAAGTAGTAGAACTCTACACATGAGGACTGAAAAATAATATGTCGATTGCATATAGTTTGTAAATATGTTAACGACTTTTTTTTTATGAATAAGAAAGGAGGATACTCCATATTCAAAATGTGGATGCAGGATACATTTTGCTATTGCTGCCTTATCATCTGGAGAGAACTAATAAGGTGGCTAGATTTCTGTTTGTCTTTATGTTATTCATGTCACCTTGCGCATTTAATGATAGAGCAGGACTTAAGCCTAGATATGTGAATGATGGCTCACTCTCAATATTTTCTTTATTACAGGCAAGAGGTACAGTAAGGATTTGTTAAAACTCTAAGTTTTTATGGATTGCCAAAGAACATCAATGTAGTCTTCAAAGTATTTAATGTAAATTGCTCATTTTGTAGATAGGCTGAAAGCTTATCTGGAATGATTTGATTGATCTTCAAAAATGTTTTGTGGTTTGGGGTAGCTTCAAAGAATACAAAGACATCTACATGCAAAATAAGGTTCCAAAGTTTGAGATCAGCATGCAGGTGGTTAACAAAAAGGCTGAAAAAAATGAAAGCCCCAGAACTGATCATTTAAATCATACCGTCAGAGATATTTCCAGAGGATAAAGTTGTGTTGTTAGATTGGGCTGTAAAGGTTCTTTTCTAAAGGCTGAGAACAAGTTGATTACAAAGGAACAAAAGCTGGACTGGTGATGGATTTAAGAAGAAGGGCATAATGTTTTGTTGCTTGTGCTGCTGTTGTTTCAGCATTTAGTGGCATATTACCTCTTTGTGACGGCAACACCATTAGCACACCAGGCATGCATGTTTATCACATCTTTAGTTCTTATAAATTCATATACATCACTTCCTGATGTTGTCTATCCATCTGAGCATTTAGTGCCACCTTCTTTGCTTGCCTTCAACTTTACTCAACATCAGAGCTTCTCCAGTGATCCTGTATTTATGTTATATGACTTAAGTATTCAAGGTTTAGTTTTACTATCAGACATTCAGATGTACAGTATGAATTTATTTCCTTAAATATTCACTTAACAGATCTTCCTGTGGTCCATGGAATTCTCATAAGTTTTACCAAAATACCGCAGTTCAAAAGAATATATTTTTCAGAAGCACATCCCTTATTTTAGTCCAACTCCCAGAGACTTATGTTGTTACTGGGAAAACCATAGCTTGAACTATGTATACAACTGTTGATAATGATATGTCACTCTTTAATAATTTATCCTAAAAAAGATTACCTTCAAAAAAGCAAGCATGTTTTACTTTCATGGCTAGATTTACCATCTACAAAAATCTTTGAACTGAAGAAAATAACATCTGTCACTGCTTCCACTTCTTCCTGATTAGTTTTCAAAAAATGATAGGACTAGATGGCTTTTTAGAACTGATAAGACTAGATGGCTTTTTTATTTTTTTATGTTGAGAAGCAAGCATATTCTTGTAGTTTCTATTTTCAATTTCTTCACAAGGTGCTTCACATTTTCTTGGCTTTCAGCCAGCAGTGTAAGATTATTTGTATATCTGAAATTGTTAATATTTCCTCCCAAAATGTTTATTCCAGCATTTGATGCATCTGTTCAAGTACTTTGCATGATACAAATGCCACATAAATTTAGTATGGTGACAATGCAAAACCTTGTTGCACTCTTTCTCAGTTTTGAACCAATCAATTATTTCATATTTGGTTTAACTGTTTCTTCTTAATCAGTATATAGATTCCATAGGAGGCAAATAAAGTGACTGTATCCACATTTCTCTAAAAAAATATTCCACCTTGTTATGGCTCACACACACACACACACACACACACACACACACACACACACACACACACACACACACACACACCACACACAAAAGGTTTTAGAATTGTTAAAACAAAACTAAACGGCTTTTACTCGCACACCTGTGCTTCCCCCTTTGTCCAGCAAAACTGACTGTTTGACCTCTAGTGCCTCTACCTCTTTCAAAAGCAGCTTGCTTCTCTGACAACTCTCAGTCTATATGATGCTGAAGCCTTTCTCACAGGTTCTTAGGCATTACTTTTGTTAACATGTAAAAAATGTAAAACTGTCCAATATGTTGAATGCTGTTTAGCTTTACCCTGTTTTAAAACTGGAATATAATTGTGCCTTTTCTAATCCAATGGTCACTCACATGCTGTAGGAACAGTGTTACACCATAATTTTGCAGGATTTTAAGCAAATCACCTGGAATTCTTGCCTTTCCTCGCCTTTCTTTCCTGCAGCCTTGTTATTAAAAATTGTTTTGGGGTCCTTTTGACTTTCTTTCCAAGATATCTGGATCTAGATTAGAAAACATACAATTTTATTCATCAGTGATGTCACAGTCCTTTTATAAAGTTTTCCTGCATATTTCTTCTACCTCTTATATTCTATTTCTGTTATGTCTCTGACATTTATCTTTTTTCCTGCCCAGTGTTTCCTGGAAGTTTCCTATAACATCACCATTGTCACTGAAGAGCTCATGTGTCTTTCTCATTCTGTTATCTTTTCTATTTCCTTGCCCTACTCATTTATCATCTCTTATTGATATTGTCTGACTGTTCTTTCCATTTCATACATATTTTCTCTAAAACCTTTACCGCTTGTTCTTTTTCATTCCTTTGCTATTTCTGAACCATCTACAGACAAACATTTGTATTCTTAATATACTTCTTCTTTCAAATACTTCTTTGATGTTGTCTTCTGGATAAAGCCATGTGTGTTTATAGGTGCAATAGATAAAAATTATTTTAAGGACATTACTAGCTGTTACCAAATAGTAGGCTTCTTTAAATCCCTCCTATTTTGAGTATAATGTTGGTGAATAATTTGAATAGTTTGATAACATTTCAGTGTGTCCAGCCCTAAACTATCGGCGTAATTATATTTTATTACACCCCCGGTCAGACTGGGCAGAAGTGGATGTGGCCTGTGTGATTGGCATGCCAAGTGACCATGATATCATATCTAATGATTCATGATTGACTGCCATGCAAATTTGACAGTGACATCATGCATACATTGGTTGTTGATTAACACATATGGAAATCACCCCTGTACATGTGGTTTGTGAATGTTCCTGAGACTGATAGGTTCCAGAGCTAAATGAATTAAATGCTGCAGGTATTAAATGTAAGTTCTAAGACATTCCCTTTGGCTTAGGGCAATGAATCTTTTTAAGAGAAGGTGGAGTGAAGGTGCACTTTTAAACACACATTGTTTTCTCCAGGATGTTTCCAGATAAAGTAGCATTTCACACCTTATAAGCATGTATCCTACCCATTGAAACGCAGGTTAGTCTTACCACTTGGCAGACAAGGGAAAACTCTAACCCTGACCTTACTGAAATATTGTGTTAGGTATTAGAAAATATGCACCTTATATTCTTGTCCATTTTTTAGTAATTTATTAAACAGGGTTCATTATAAGAATGCTCGTTCAGTGCCTCCTTTCTGCTCATATTTTGTTAGGGAGTTTTCATGCATCTTCAGATAAGGGACAACAATTGTATATTTCTGTAGTAAGTCAGTTGACAGTTATAGTGCTGTTATACATTTTTTTACTGTTCTGCAAGTTGTTTTATTCGATAGACAAAGCTGTTACAGGTATACATTTCTTTCAGTTGTAAGTAAACAGTTATAGTGCTGTTGCTTCAGAAGTAGTGTGTGTAGGTATTTATTAATTGACTTCTTTACAATTACTTTTAAGAACTGACTTTAAAAAGCAATGTTTATTTCCCTGAGCTAACACACCCAATGCCTAATAAATATTCATGATTTACTTTTGTAGTATGCAGTCTGTACTTGGGGAGCTTTGTTTAAGTTCCAGTTATAGTGCTGTTCCTTTAGCATTACTTTTAAGAAATGAATGTATTTTGTTATTTAGCTCAATATTTACTTCCCTGAGCTAAGGTACCAAATACCCAATAAATATTCATAATGATTAATTCATGAATATTCTGTAATATCTGTATCCATCTCCAGGTGTTGAGTGGTAGGTGGGATTTTGGCAGACCTTGCTACTGCACATCTTGGGGGAGGTACTAGAAAATTATGCCAAACTATCTTTGTGGTGCTTTTTTCATTCATACATGCTTAGGTTTTGTTGGCATGCATTGTTTTCCAACAGTTTTCCTTCAGTTTTGCTTCATCATGCCCTGCCTTCATAGCTGTTTGAGAAGTAAATATGTCTGTACACATTTACACAGACACAATGGTGCACAGAGCTTGTCCTGGTATCGACATCCTGGGTGTGCCTTTTAGCATTTTTGGAAGCCACAGGTCATAGTCTTATAAGCTTTTCATTGAGTATGACATCTGTTCTTTGAAACTTGGCTTTCTTGTATGATTTACTAAAATTTAATCTTAGCACATTGAGATTGGCATATGCTCTGTGCACACTCTATCTTGCATGTTGTTGTGTGTTCTGTCATGTCATGTATACTGCAAATTATACAATGACTGGTCATTAATATTCAAAAACCAGCACACTGATTGGTCAGCCAAATCAGTGTGCCCGTTGTAAATTCAAGAATATGCCAACTTTTTTCCATTAATAAATCTCCTAAGTGTTTTACTTTTCTTTGTTTTTTTTATTTATTGAAAACAAAAAAAGAAACCAGGAGACTTTTAACAAATGAGGGAGATGGTGCAGACAAAAATAAAAGGATAATCAGGTACGTTCTGCAAAACTATAGAAACTTACCTGATTATCCTTTTATTTTGTCTGTCATCTTTTGTTAAAAGTCTCCCGGTTTCCTTTTTTGTTGTTGTTTTCAATTAAAAAAAAACAAAAAACAAAAAGCAATGGAGAGCTTCCTTTCTCCATTGCTTCCTTTGCGCAGCACTGATGTACTGCATAAGCATGGGAACACAAGTCCCATATGCATGCACAGTACAGCAGAAAAAGCCCCAGGATACCACAAAAATGCAGAAGGGCAGCACGGAGGCAATATACAAAGACATTATTTCTGAAACGCAAGTATTTTTTTCTTAAATAATGTCATTGTATAATAGCAATAACCAACTCCGTGGTTGTGGCATATTGAAATTTACCCATGGTTGACTTTATTTAATCATTTGGGCTTTACCCTCATGATTAAACCACACCAAGCATGGGTAAATCTTGAATATACTACACCACATTATCGGTTATTGCTTAAATATCTCACAGCATTCAGGAAGTGATATATGCCCCAGTCATCACACTGCTTTTAGAACATTGCTTCTCGACTTCACACCAGAAGTGGACATAGCACATATTCAGAAAATGTATTGATGTGGTTCTATTAATAATTTACAGGTGAGCTTTATTTATTTATTTATTTATTTGACATTTGTTAACCGGATTGGTCCAACTGAGCAAAAGCCCATTTTCAGTGAATGAGATCCAAGGAGAAAAGTTCCATATAGTTATACAATTTTATGAAAAAAAAAGTAAAATCAAAGTTACAAAAAGGAATAGTAGTAAGTCAAATTTTCTTTAGTCAATCTTTAGTCATGCCACAGTAATAAATAGTGATTCAGGGACATAGATTAAAAATCATTAATGGTTCATTAGCAAGTCTCTGAACTGAACACAGTGGGATTACAAGTTACTGTGTTAGCGTTCCCCCACCAATGCATGTAACACTATTACACAGCCACCTACAAACAAGCATTTGCATGCACACACACACACACACACACACACACACACACACACACACACACACACACACACACACACACACACACACACACACACACACACACACACACACACACATGCAGGCACACACAGCTTCACAATGCTTATCTGTTATGTTTCTAACATTTGCACTCCTGTCATTAAAATATGGTGTACATTCCCATCACTTTACTCCTCAGACATCTTGGAAAAGCTTTTCTTTGAATCACTCAGGTGCACTATTCCAATCCCATTGAAAGGATCTGGGAAAAATCATATGACTAATTTTCTTTACATGTGCCCTTAGACTTCTGCATTTTCTGTGGGTCTTTCTTTTTTTCCCCCAAAAACATTTTTATTAAATGTTGTTAATAAACATAAAGTATTAAAAATAAACAATATAAAACATAATAACTATTTACACTAAATACAAACATCCATGATAAACATTTGTTTTATCCAAGAAAGGCAATTGATATTTATCTAACAATCTCTCCAATTTTTGGCAAGCTAGTCTTTTGTGTGTTACATTTGATGATCTCTGATAAATAGTTTGCATTTCTTTTTTACATACAGATTTTGCTATTGAAATAAACTCAGTAAATATAAGCTCTTGCTTATTTTTCCAGTTCAATGTAATTATTTTTTCGAGCAATAGCTAGAATTAACCAAAGAATAGCTAACTGATGTCGAGGAATTACACTTGGGGTAGGGACATTGAATAATATCAAAGAGCTAGTAATCTGACAGCTATCAGACCACAGGGTTTTTGCAAAATGTCTAAAATAACTCCAGTATTGTGTGAGAGTTCTACATTCGATGAACATATGAACCCAGTTGGCTTCAAGAATATCACCACACCTCCAGCATTTGCTTTCATTGGATATAAGGTCTATTCTGTATGGAGTGTAAAAGCTTCTATGAATAAATCTCCAGGTATATAGTCTCCAATATAAAGATGATGAAGTGTTTTTTATTGAATTTAATAACTGTTTCTTATTATCATTAGATAAAGGTTCACCATTAATCTTTATGGAGTAATTCTAAAAAGCTTGGTCAAAAGTAATCAAATCTTCTTGTAAGATTTTATATACAGGTGATATGCTTAATTTATGTTCAATGCTCATCAAACTACACCATATGAATAGTTGTATCAATCCTGGTATAATATCAGTTTCCAGATTTATTGACATTCTCACTTTATTTTCAACAAACTGTCTTAAAGATTGAATACAGAGCCAATTATCTTGACAGACATTATATCTGGCTAAGAGAAAGTTAATTGGTTGGATGTTCTTATTGTCTATAAACTGGTGCCAAAACTTTAGATTATTCTCTTTAAGATTCCGCATCTTATTGATATTGAAGGTGTCTAGGCAATGTGGTGTATAAGCTATGGGAAATGTAATGACCAAGGTGTTCTTTAGACTATAATTGTTGATTATATTTTTGAAAATATAAAATATTTGGTTTATACCATGTGAGAAGTGGCTAAATTTATTTTTATACAAGCAATATTCACGGAGTATCCAAAATATTTTGTTAATTCCAAAGTTTTCCTTAAACTGGGTTTCTGATTTCTCAGAGGACGTTATATGTGTTTCATGTAGTTGTTTCCAGCTAGATGTGTATATGGATGAAATCCAGTTATTATTATGTCAATAATAACAGATTTGGAATATAATTCTATGTTGGGAAAGCCAATCCCTTTACTGTCCTAGGCTCTAGCATGCCATTTATAGGCTATTCTTGGTTTCTTTGGGAACCATAGAAAAGTTAGTAATAGGGAATCTATTTGTTTAAAAAAATTCTTAGCATGAGGTAAAATCAATGATTGTATGTAAAATAAAATCTTGGGCAAAATAATCATTTTTATTACTGCAAGTCTGTCTTCCATGGTGAAAAACATTTTGTTCCACTTTTTAGTCAAGTCACTGATTATAGCTACCAGTTTAGTGAAGTTAAATTTAATAGTCTCATTCCACTTATTCTTAATACTTATTCCTAGATAATCTATCTTATCATTTTCCCAGTTGAATGTATTGCATTTTTGCAAATTGCTATTTATTTTCTTATTGATTAAAAGTGTTTTGGTTTTATTTTGATTAAAATTGAGCTCTGATATTTTTCCAAATAGAGTTATGGCATTCATAATATGTTATAAAGAGCCTTCTATGTCACTGGATGTTAGTAGAATATCGTCAGCAAAAAGATGAACGTTTGGACAGTATCCCTCATTAACTTGAAATCCTTTGATATTTGGGTTATTTCTAATAAATGACGCAAAAGTTCCACTGATAAAGTGAAAATTAATGGGGATAGAGGGCAACCTTGTCTAGTTCCCTTATGAATTTTTACTGAGGACAATAGACATGAACCAATCTTTACAAATGCTTTAGAATCATTATAAATATTTGATATCATTTTAGTGAAATCCAAAGTAAAGTTAAATTCTTTAAAGATTTTTTGTAAGTATGACCAACTAAGGGAATTGAATGCCTTATCAATAACCATACTAAGAATAGTTAATTGTTTCTTGGTTTTGTTTGCAAAGTCTATTAGAGCTACTAGCTTAATAATATTGTCATGCACTTTTCTATGTAAGATAAAGCCAGTTTGAGCAAAGTGTATTAAATTGGGTACTATATTCTTTAATCTTTTGGCCAGGATAGACATGAAAATTTTATAATCGATATTTAACAATGATATGGGTCTATAGGATAGACATAGTTGGGGTCCTTACCTTGTTTCAGAATGGGGGAAATTATTGAGTACTTCCACAAGGGAGGGAAAATTAAGTCTTGTTTAACCATGGAGAATGTGTTTAATAATAACTTTATTGTGTGTTCTGGAAGAATTTTATATATTTCTGGGACTATCCCATCTAACCCTGGGGCTTTATTATCCTTCAGATTTTTAACTTGTTCTTCCACTTCTGCTAAGGTTATTTGTTTATTTAGGGTACTATTTTGCTGTTTTGATAGTCTAGGCTTAATATTTTCTTGTAGAAATGTATCTGTTACATCATGGGTTTTTCTTCATAGAGACTGATATAGCACTGCATTCTGGAACCTTTTTACCACCGAAAACCAACAGCAGCCATTGAAAGCTCCTATAATGTACTGAACAACATTGTACATCTCTGAATACCCCCTATATGTCAGTTTCCAGCAAAATGAGTACTTTGTTCAGAGTTGATGTCTGAAGCTCATTTTAAAAGAATGACAAATGTAAGTGTTACATGCATTTGTAGCATCCTATAATTGCTGTCTCAAGCTGATTTCAAAGTAATGCATGAGTTGGTTGCTGTTGTATTGGTCAGGTACTCTATCAAATAATTTAAGAATGGCATTTAGCATATGCAATTTTAAAAGTACATTTTTAAGCAAGTGCTATGCTAGATAAATTACCTACTATTACGTAAAAAAACTTCAAAGTTGTATTACTACTGTGTTATTGTAGCATTTACTATCTACAGTTAAAAGCTTTCAAACAACCTGTAATGGTCACTCCACAAAGTTGCTAAAATACAGGCATTCAATCATGCTCTACAAAACTGTAATCTTGACACTTCATTCTTCTAATATCACGCCAGTGGTGGAGCCAAACAAATGAACACTGCAATAATTGTTTGTCTTGACTAAGAACTAACAAGCAAGTCTACAGTATTCTAACTTGTTGTCATTAATTTGTAATTCTATTGTCATTTCAGCAAAGCTGTAATGATTTATTGGAAAACATTCCCCCTGAATCTCTGCTGAAAAAGAAGTATGTCTAGCCTGATTATCTCCCGTTAAAAAATGAAACAACATTCACAAATATGGAGCAAAAGAATACTTTTCCCGAGATGATTTTTCTGTTGTTTTTTATTCCACTGTTCTCATAATCAAAATAATCCAGTCTAACTAAACAATAAATATATCCATATAATTAATCTTGTTCTGCTAAAGCATATCAGTTGCATTTTGCCCTCCATGTCAAGCATTAATATTTTATAAAGCATTCTACATGACCCAGGAATTATTCTGTATTGATGAATTCTAAGTCAGGCGGTGTTTGCTAACATCCCTCTTGAACTATCCACATGTAATTATATATCCTTCTGTGTAAGACTGTAGGCCATAATAGTCTTAATGAGACAGGTCAGTAATAACTATGTACTCTTGTTAGCTAGATGAATGAACATTGCTTACATTTGAATGTACTGAAGGAATGACTAAATACGTTTTTCTTGAAGTGGCAATTCTGATGATTCTAAAGTCAATAAACAATTAAAATGTGATGGATATTGACTTAAGTGTGTGTTAAAATGCAGAAACATTGATTTCTAATCTGACTGACAGAGAACCTGTGAAGATGATGTCTAGTACGAATGCTATTAACTGATCTTCACAATTTCACATTAGTTGGAAATGGCCAAAACTTAAAAGCACCTTTCAAGTACTTTTCAGACCAAAAAAGGCCATTAATGTTATTGATGGGTACAACCAGTTTGTTAATTCTTACACCATCATTGAATACAACTCTTTGTAGCCTGCTAATTACCTTTTTATATTTGCACACAACTTATGTGATATCATTTCGACAACATGTTGCTGAAACTGCACAAAGCAAACATGCCCATGATGGTGATATATGAAACAAGCTATTCTGTAAAGCTGAACAGTTTTAATTAGTTTCCAGTAAAATAATTAATACATGCAATTTTCTAATAATTTGTTTAGTTGCTAGGCAATTTAGAGCATATATCAGAAGCTTTGCAGTCTGAAGCTATGTATCACTTATTTTTTCTACAGTCAGCCATACCTGTAATCACTTGGCTGGGAAACTATAGCCTAATCATTCCTTTCCTTCAGAAAATCAGACTTATATCAACATCTCCACTTACCATTATGATGCAAACTAATAAAAAAATAACATTCTAAGAAAAATGTTTACATCCACACAATCACATCCACACACACACACACACACACACACACACACACACACACACACACACACACACACACACACACACGCACACACATACAGATATACATATACATTTGCACACACACACACACACACACACACACACACACACACACACACACACATATATAAAATGGTAGTAACTATGGTTTCTACTGTTTCATCATATTTTCAAGAAGTATATTGAGATATACATCTTGCAAAGATCTTACCATCAGAATAAGGCTACTTGTAATCCTTCAATATAATATGATTATGCCGGTACTTGGTAAAGAACTACTAAGTTATTATCTTTTATCAACACTGCATTTAGACAAGTGAAATTCACTAATGTATGTATTTATTTATTTATTTTACTATAAGATAAGTAATACTTACTGTCAAGATTTGAAGAAGCAGCCATCACTGCTATCAGACACTCTTGTTTGACCTATTACTTCATCCTTTTCTGCAGGGCCACCACATTTTCAGGAAAATCCCACATATGTGCCTTGACCTGAGGAGTCTCACCTTTCCAGATAGTAGAGCATTTTGACTACTCAGCCTGTGGCTGTCCAATGACAGGGGAGAGCAGTAGACACACAGGGGTTACCATACTGCAGCTGGCCTCTTACTTGCTAAGCTTGAGGAGGGATTTAAACCTATCCATTTTTCCCACAACATGCACAGTGATGTTTTGGATGGGAACAGACATTGTGTAAGTTGTAGGGGGACATACTTTCTCTTGAGAGGACCATATTCTTGTAATACCCCCATACCATCGCTTGAGCTGGCTACAGTGTTCTCAGTGGTCCCTGGCCCCAGTGAGAATCAGTGCACTCAAACTTTGTCCCAGACCTTCTCCTGGGAGTTAAGTAGGCTTTGCATCTCATTATTCCTCTTCTTCCTCTGACATCACATCCTGTGATGTCACTGTTATTAGTTTACCCTTAGTCACATAGGTCATAAAGCTTCATCTCTTCATGCTACAAAACCAATAATATTTAGTGCTTTTGATAACAGTACCATACCCCTGTTTTTAGGAGTCATTTGAATATTAGTTCCCTTCTAAGTAATGGAATCAAAATGGGTAGAGTTACATTTCTGAGACTTCTTTGATGATTACTTTGGTGATTCACCTATGCTAGCTTTTACTGTTTTCAATTTCTTCTCTTGATTTTTGTCAAACTCCCTGCTATCCATTTCAGAAAAAAAGAAGAAAATGAAATTATGTGAAATGCAGCTATTCGTTCTAATAAAATGAAGAGCAACTTGCCACAATCTCTTTTTTAACAGCTTCACTTAAAGTATATTGGTCATGTTCTAAAGTAAATATAAGTAATGACCCTTTGGATTTGGATATCTTTGTAGTGCATGGAGTGTGTTGATTACTCTCTGATATTCAGAAAAAAACAAACCATTTAAGTGCTAGAGTCAAGTGAGACCCTACCTTAACAAATATTTAGCACTCGTCTGCTAAAGTTATTAAGGTCGCATACTGGGCTAGACAGTAAAAGGTGACAGTACTGATGAGTAAACAACAGCAGCTGAATGAAATATTTGTTTCTCCCTGCTGCCCATTATTAACATGTCCCTGACTTCCTGTTTAAAATTGATAAAGTAACTAGAGCAACAGGATGTGTGTGCACCTGATTTTTCCGAAGGACAAAACGCCTGAAACCTAAATAAATACCATTTATTATTTATTTATTTTACATTTGTTGACCGGGTTGGTCCAATTGGGTTGGAGTCCTTTTTCAGTGGAGACCAGGGGAGAAAAGCTCCACAAAAAAGAAAATAGAGACCTGACAATTTAACTAAAGTAGCATAATACATAGTTCTTTAAACAAAGGTTTTCTATCAGAAACCATAATTCTTAGTTTAACATAGTACATAGTAACACAGTACATGGTTCTTTAAACAAGAATTGCTGATCAGAAAATATTAATCTTAGTTTTACATGAGAAGTTTTAGTTTTACATGTTAGCATAGGACATCTAGTACAGTCACAGGGTACAGAGGATACAATTAGAATATTTACACTGATCACTTTGTATTTATCAGAAACAAGAAAAAAGCTCAAGAATTAATATATAATAGTAAAAATAAGTAGGTGGGTGGTGGAGAGGCTGTATGAAGAAGGAATATTATACATAAATAAAGTAGTAAAGAAAGTAAGTCAGGTTTCATGGAAGTACAGAGAGGGGGGACAAGTTGGGAGGGAAGATCAGGTCAATCAGGGGTGATAGTTACATTGGCGTTGCTTATGTGACTTTTTACTACATTTTTGAACTTGGGTTTAGGCTTGATATTACGGTTGTGCAATGGAAGTTTGTTCCAGTTGTTATCTGGGGAGTAACTGTAGAAGTTCTTGTCAATGTTAATCTTTGGCTTGTATATCGAAAGAGATGTTGTTCTGAGTCCGCAGAGTTCTAGAAGGGGTGTAAGCTCCATGTACCACAAAGAATTAACCTTTAATTATGTGTTCTAAACATGGATGCCAAGATTCACCTATGAAGCGAATTTCATCCATGTCTCGAACACATAAGCAGGTTATGAATGACAACTCACTCATAACACTCTGTACTATATACAAATTCAAATTATACCGTTTTTGATGTAAAAAGTATGTTGTTTTTGCATCTTATTTTGTGTTAAAGACATCCCCATAAATATTTTTTTCAGTACTGGAAATCCATGCTATGGCATCATGAAAGGCTGAATTGCAATGCTTCAGTACATAAGTTATTGTATAGACAACTGTATTCCCATGTTAAATGCATCAGAAGTAGTTACTTACTTCCTAGAAAGACAAGTTGACAAATAGTTCTTGTAGATGGCATACCCCATATTAAAAATTAAATGAACACCTGATGATGTAGTACTGAAAGCACAATGTAAATAAGAAACAGTTCCCTTAGAAAAGGTAATCATAACCAGCCCTTACAGTTTTTCCGCATGCCCCATGCTATTATGATTGCCTGGGTAAATTCAAGCTTTACCACCCTTTCTACTAGTTCATTAATAAATCCATGGCATTCTCTAATGAAAACCAACTTCTGTAGATTCAGGGAGTAGTTATTACCTTCTTTCTCCACTGTCATGCTGTTCAGAATGAAACACTTAGACTCCATAATGTGATTCTGTGCTCCTATGTCATAACCTCCATCTCTTATAGCATCATGCAGGTAAAGTTCTAGCTCCTATTGCCTCAGGTCATATTCCTTTCCCTATATCATTCCTTTGGCTGGACTACAGTTATATTTTATTTATTTATTTTATTTTACATTTGTTTACCAGGAAAGTCTGACTGGTAAAGTTGTCTTTTTTCAGCTTAGGCCTGCAGGAGAAAAGCTCTGCATTAATACACAGAGAAAGTAAACAAATATAGACTGCAGGAGTAGCGATAGTACCGATATACATAATGAATAATGAATTGATTGACTGTGTATAACGGTATAGACAGTTCAACATTTTTTACATCTTATCAGTACAACATTTTTACAGTATGCATCTATTTACAATGCATTGTACTTACAGCAGTATAGCCAGATTATGATAAGGTTGAAAAACAGAGTAAAAAGTATGGAGCTCAT
>NC_056725.1:275024736-275049736 GCF_019279795.1 Protopterus annectens
AAGACAACCAGTCCTACCCAAAGCAGAAGAACCACAACACCATTGGCATGTGATCATAATGACAGGAGTGCCTGGGAGAATAGAAGTGAAAGGCATGTGTCCCCTCCCACGACCAATGAGCTCAGTGTGAACTGGCACAGGGAAAGTACCAATATCTGGTATAAACGTACGTATCATGAGAACACGTGAGTACCAAAGCCAAACAGAGGATAATAATCCATATGGTATAGTTTCTGCCATGTTGAAGGTAGTGCAGGCTTTGTAGTCTTATACATGGTCTGTTCACACACTGACCATCAGAGATTACCATATCTAAGGCATGTAGAAAAGTGTAAGGTTAGAAGAAGTCTTATCTTGGCTAGTACTCTCCATTTATACAGGTGACAAAAAGCAGCCTGAACAGCAGGTAACATGCAGTCAGTGTATGCCATCACACTGTTCTGTCCCATTTTAAAAGTGTATGATTGGATCTCAGTCCAGAAGGGTTGCAAGTTGAATTCCAAAACATCTTTTGGATAACATGCCTCATTCTCAGTAAATGATGGAAACGATGCTCATTCAAAATGAATGTCTGTGAATCCTTTAATGAAGTACTTCTGCAAATAGGGGTCTTCCAGAACAACTTATGCCCATGCTAGTTCTCTTCTTATGTAAAGAGCTAACAATGTGCACATTTATACTGCATACTGATGGTAGCATGTGTATGCCATACATTTACCTGTGAGGTCTATAAGGGATTAAAAAAGGGGAAAGTATAAATGATACTCTGTACACATAATCATACATCTCATGAACCACACAACATGTGGAATGACAGACTTCAGGGTAGTGACATATTAATGGGAGGCTAAAGATGAAAGCAAGCAGCTGTAATATGTTCATAGAGAAACCTTGATGGGGAAATGGAACATAAGCATCATCAGTTTCCAGCTCTGCAGCCTAAATACCTTTTTAACTTTGGGTTTTCTTTTGCACCTGCAGCGGCTGCCTGCCTTATCCTGCTGTCACCGTTGACCTTCATCTACATCATGCCTGTCATTCCATGGGCTGTGCAGTTGGAAATATGTCTGCTGATTCTGTTACTGGATCCCAGTATGCAGCCAGGGCCATAGGGCTATGCTGTCTATTTATTTTTCATTCATTTCGGTGATATAGACTGACATTTACTGAAGCATTCAAATGTAACTAAACCAAACCTCAAATGCCTCCCAGACTAAGCACTCAGAAATTCTGCATGCACACAAAAAGGACAACTCCCACCACAAACCATAAAACTACATCTCGTAGTGTCTCATCTACTAAGACCACAAGGCATAACACCATACATCCCAACATTTTGGTCATAGGAGACTCCATTGTGAGACTTACTGATGTCTCTCTCACCAGGCTGGATAAGGACAAGGTTACAACTAATTGCTTGTCATGGGCCAGTATTTTAAAGATCATGGAAGAATTCAGGTAACTAAACCACAAGTACCAGTATGACCCTGTCGTAGTCCAAGTGGGCGTAAATGATCTTAGACATACCGCTGTGGACTATATGAAGAGAGACATGACTGAGCTCTCAGAATGTGGGTATGCCATCACACTTGCCTTGAGCAGCATTTTACTGTCTCCAAGGATGATGCCACAACCCCAACAGAAAATGATTGGCTTTAATAATTGGCTTAGCTACTGGTATCATTCCAAAGGAGTCTAATATTTGTTATCCTTGGAGAACATTATTTACAGACCATGCTACTTTGCCAGGGATGGTCTGCACCTGTCTCCATTAGAATTATGGATATTGGCCAAAACATTACCCACCCCTATATTGCCTTTTTAGGCATTGCCAAACAGACAAACCTTCAAACATAACAAAATCTGCTCAGGATAACCTAAAGGTATTACTACTCAATGGTAGTAGTCTCATAAAGAAACTACACTCCCTGGAAGTAATCCTCATCCTGGAGAATGCTGATATCTATGCAGTTACTGAGACATGATTCAAAGTCATGGAAAGCACCCTGGCAGTGCAAGACTACAATGACTTTCACATGTTCCGACCACCCACTGCACATGAAAAGGCAAATGGTGGAGATGTATCCATGTAAATAAAGAATAAGCAACACATCTCAAGACTGATTAAACAATATGACACACATAAGCTATTCCATGTCCAACTATCCATAGGAAACATCAATTACCATATCCTTCCTAGCTACAGGTCTTTCAACGTAAACCAGGAAAACCATACCTCATACCCAAATTTACAAAAATCACTAACAATTCAGACCAATACTATACTCATAGGTGATTTCACCTAACACTCCTTTAACTGAGAAGCATACATGACCACTAACATGCAGGCCCAAAAATGTATAGACCTTGTCAGTGCCAATAACATGTATCAGCTAGTCTGCACCTGTACTAGTGCTATAAATATCCTAGAACTGGTCCTCACAAATATAGGAGAGCATTGCACCCCCTCCCTCCCTCAAGTGTGATATCCTCACTGGTTAGATCAGATCATAAAGCTGTCTCCTGTGAAACAGATGTAAAACTAGAACCACCACTTAACCCCAAAATAGTTAAGAACTTTTCTAAGGCAACTACCTCCTATTAAGTGATGGCTTAGCTAATTTCCAAGCTCCGCCCAACCCAGAAAATACAGAAGCTTATGTGGAAGCATCGACAAAAGCCCTGTAGGACCATATAAAAACAACATAGAAAAGGCAGTGACAGACCAAAATAAGCCTAGGGTAAACCACAAAACAAGCCATCTTCGTGGAGCCCCGGTATAAATCAGTTGTATAACAAAAGAAAAAAATCCTGTTTAGAAATAAGGTTGAATGTGCACAACAGAGCAACAAACTCCTTCATTAGTCTAAACAAGCAAATTAGGGGACTAGTCAAGTCTTCAAAAGCAAATTTTGGGGCAAAAATAGCCCCCCCCCAAGTTAAGGATAACCATAAGGCTTTATTCAGTTATGTCTGCATTCCTAAGAGAAACAGCAAACAATGTGCGAGTTAGTTGTCGACGGCACCACCTATACCAAGCCAGAAGATATAGCAAATCTGCTGGTCAAGGAATTCAGCTCAATTTTTACCTCCCCATCATCTCTGGACAGCCCCCCCCCAAGAAATACCCTGCACTATTCCTCTACTAGTTATCAACAAAGAACAGGTCTACACTACACTCTCTTAAGCTAAAAACACAGCTTCAATAGGTCCCAGCAATATCCCAGTATACCTCCTAAACAGTGTGAAACAGGACCTATCAGGCTCACAAAGATTTCTACTAAAACACAACCTCCAGACTGGCTTTATGCCTGGGGAGTGGAGGACAGCAAGAATGATCCCTCTGCATAAAGGTGGACCATCAACAGATCCAGGAAAGTACAGACTCATCAGTTTGACTAGTTTTATATGCAAGGACTAATGCAGAAGGCCTTTGGCTGACCAAGTTTACAGATAACTACAAGTCAGCGCAACCAATGAATCCCTCAATGATGTGAGATATCTTTCAGAAAGGTATGACTCAGACAAATGACCGGTGCCACAGCCATGGCCTAAAACTAAATATAAAAATGCATAATCATACCTTTTGGGAAGTCAAATACCACTGCAAATTACAATATTAATAGCACACCCCTAAGAATGGACTCAGAGGTGAGAGATCTAGGTACAGAGATAGATAACAGCCTTAACTTCATCCACCACATGTCTACATTGATGAGGAAGTCCTTCTATGTGGCACAGCTTCTATGTAGAGGCACGGCATCCAGATCCAAGTAACTTATGGTCTCACTTTGCCCTCATCAGACCAATAATCAAGTACAATGCACCTTTCTTCATGTGCTTCACCAGACACTTGCAACAGCTGGAGTGATCTCAGAGGTTCCTTACAAAACACACAGGTTCTAAACAACATGTCCTACGCTATCCTACTGACTATTAAGGGGTGATCTATGCCTAACCTAAAAGGCACCCTCAAATCCAGCCCTTCTGGAACTGTTACACATTTGCAAGACTAACTGCACAAGGACCTCCTGATCTAAGGATAGAAACCTGGGCTGTGACATGAACAAGACATGCCAGAGAGACAGATATGTGTCTCAGAGATTACCCTTCTCTGGAACAGGTGTCCTATTCATGCAAAGCAGAGCTGCTCCCTGACTTTCTTCAAACACAGTTTGTATCAATAGATGGGAAACTGTAAATTCACTCCTGGGGTGGCATCCATATCCCTTATGGAAGGGGGAGTATGTAGAATATTCAAAGGCATACGCACAACCTACGCCATCCTCTAGCCTTTCGGGATCGGAAATTGGGTAAAATTCAGGTAAAAATGGTTAAACTTCTAAGGGCTGTTGAGCCATTACCTTAGTAATCTTCTATGAACCTATGATATTATGTTATTAGAAGTACAGCTTACTGATACAGCTGTCAGGTATAGAAGTCTTATGTGTGCAGTGTTTCCTGCACCTGCACTGACTATCTGACGATATGCTATATGTGTGTGTCTTTGTGTATGTAAGTATGTATGTATTTAACATCTATCAATCTATCTATCTATCTATCTATCTATCTATCTATCTATCTATCTATCTATCTATCTGTCTGTGTGTGCGTGTGTGTGTGTGTGTGTGTGTGTGTGTGTGTGTGTGTGTGTGTGTGTGTATATGTGTGCATATATATATATATATATATATATATATATATATATACATATATATATATATATATATACATATATATATATATATATATATATATATATATATATATGTGTATTTAATTTTAGTCAAGTGTACCAACTTACAAATTTCACACACACAGCTGACACACAGCACAAACCACCAAACACTGAAATCACAAATTTCTACTGATCACAAAGGAAAATATAAGTATTCTTTTTCGAATATACCACTCATAATGCAAACAAAAAATGCACAGTCAACTTTCACTCTAAATCACACACACACACACACACACACACACACACACACACACACACACACACACACACACACACAAGCAAACACACATGCACACATATACACACATGCGCACGCGTGCACACACACACACACACACACACACACACACACACACACACACACACACACACACACACACGCGCACACACACACGCACACATCAGCCAGTGTCTTTTGTGTGTGTTGGGGAGTTCAGCCCCACAAGTCCATACTTGTATATACAAACTCCACATCTACACAACTGCAACCAAAGGTAAAACAACAAAGTCAACTAAATGCGAGTTGACTATAGCATCTATCATTTAAGGTTTGCTGAGGGAGCATTTTTAGATAATACAAAAGCACAGACAGAGAGTACTTGTTCTTGTCAAATCGAATTACCTTTAGATGAAAATAAGCATACACATAATTTAACATTTCTCACCACACACTTATTTGGAAGAAATGGCCACAGCCATGTAATTATTGTGCCAGTCAGACCAATTCCAACAAAGAGTGTTCAGATGTGTGTACAAAGGACAGAAATTGGAAGGAAGTCAAATCAACCATTTCATTATAGTACCACCACAATACTCATAAATGCTCAACCAACACCCGTGGCTGAAGGGATCTACAGAAAAACACCAAAACACCAAAAGTCCACTGTTACCTTTCAGCCAGTTATCAGAGACTGAAGGGGATGTGCCACTTATAGGACCACAGGCTGTGACCTCCAGCATGTCTGCTAAACCATGGGGTAGCCCAAACAGAGGATTCCCCCCCCCCCTCCCATTGTAGAAGGAAGTAGCAGTCCACAAAAATCACAAAAAACTGATAGGTCAAAAAAGAGCCATAAAGATGATAGAATGGACTATTGAGAATAAGAAAGAAATTATGTATCATTATTATTGTGCAAGAAGCCCAGAATTTCCAGACAGAAGATATACGAAAAGATTAAGAGAGAAATTAGAGAAAAGAAAAATGCTTCCACAAGAATAACTGTCAGAAGCTTCAAATAAAAATGTGTGTTCATTAATACAACAGATTTATGAAAAACATTGTATAGACCACGAACCCTTGGTCCATTTCAAAAAGATACAATTGAAGAAGTGCAAAAATATAAAGAATAAAATCTAGAGACTTCTGAAAGATATAAAAAGAAATATGGACATGGGAATGAAAGTGAGATCTGATATGGTACAATATTTATGCAAAGGAGAAAGCCGAATTAATCAACACACAAAAGGTGGCCCGAAAGATACTCAAAGAGAAATACAGACAAAGGCATCCAGATATGGAAAATTTCACAATAAAATAATAAGATTGCAAAGAGGGAACCCAAAACAGGAGATTAACAAATTAGAAGTTAAAAAAATAGACGTTGACTGATTTAGTGTAGAAAGTCTAACACAAATTATATCAAAGCATGATAGAAGAATGAATCCCCAAAGTAAGGAGAAACAGGAGGATCAGGAAACATCTGAAGTAGAAATATGGACATGGGAAAGAAGAAGAAATTTAATATGGTGTAATATTTATACCAAAGAGAAAGAAAAAAAAAGCAGCACCAAAGATATTTCTAGAGAAATCTAGTTAAAAGCATCTGGATATGGAACATTTTACAACTTAAAAAATAAGAAAACATAGAGGAAAATTATATAAGAGGATTAGTAATGGAAAAGTTAAAAAAATAGAAACTGAGATTATGGATTACCTGCAAAGTGAAAGATTTAGTGTAGAAAATCTAACTCGGAAAAACATCACAGCAAGATAGAGCAATGGATTCCCAAATTAAGTTGAATCCAGTGGAGTAGGAAACATCTGATCAGTTGCCAGATGAAGATTTTGGAGCCTTCCATAGGAAACCAGTACAAATGTTTAGATAGAGTTGCACAGCAAGGGGAGAAACAGGAAACTGTGGCAACTCTGATGCAGGCAATGTTGTGGGGCGACAGGCCAGTGAGTTCCCATATGAAAGAGCAATGGATGGCAAAGGATGAATCCAAGGAGAATGTGGCACAGGAAGATGCTGTGGAACTATTTATAGAATGCCCGCAGGAAATGGAGAACAAACATTATGTCCTCAGTTTAGAAGAAAATGATCTAACAGAAGAGTTATTTGATTTAATAGAGATGGACAAACATATTAAGATCAATGAAAGAAATAGATTACAGAAAGTCAATAAAATACAAAAAGTTAGAAGTTTGATAAAACAAATGAACACAGTAATTAGGACTGTCCATAGATATTCATATAATACAACAGAAGTAAATCAGATATATTGCTGTGCAGCTAAATTAATAACAGATAAAGTCTTACCACAAAAACATAGGGTAGTAAGGGAAAGGAAGGGGAGAAATAGAATCCCATCATGGAAGTATTGAATAGAGAAACTATAAAACAATTAAGACAAGAAGTGTCATTGTTAGAAGATTATAGAAGAGGGAACAGATCAACACAAATATTCAGAAAGCCGTGAAAAAAGCAATGCATAGTATCAGAACAGATTGGGTTCTATTGCACACCATCACAAGCAACACTCTTAAAACATCAGCACAGGCAGAAAAACTTAAAAGATACACAGAGAAATTTAAAGGTAAAGTACAAAATAAGCAACCTATTGATGACCCAAAAAAGTTTTATAGAGAACTCATCACAAAAGGTTTCTCATCCAGGAAAAAAAGAGGTCATTGTTCCCCTCTACTCATCACTCATTAGACCCATTATAGAGTACAACACCCCTTTTGCTATGTACCTCACAAGACATCTACAACAACTGGAAAGGCCACAGAAATATCTCACAAAGAGGATTACTGGCCTCAAACAGATGCCCTATGCAGACCCTCTCAGAAAACTCCAGCTTTACTCTGTCACATATCGCCTACTTAGAGGCAATCTCTGCCTAAAATACAAAGCTATGTCAAACCCAGAGCTGTTGGGCATGCTCCACTTAAAGAAATCCCAATCCCTCTGAGCTACATGCTCTAGGGACATAAACCTTGTCACCACAATAAACAGAACATACTGGAGGGATAGATTCCTGTCCCAGAGACTTCCCATACTCTGGAACAAACTACCTATCTATATCAAACAAAGCTCCTCATTAGCACTCTTCAAGAAAAATCTTGATGATTGGATGGGAGATAGGAAATTCACCCCGGGGATCACTTCTGTGGCTCTGCTTGACAGGGGCACAGGAAAATAATTTTCTTGGGTGGCAAAAGCCAGGGTACCATTTGCCTAGGCTTATATAGGCCCTAGGGCTAATAGCCTAGTACCTAACTATGAACCTATGAACCTATATACTGTGAAGCAAGGCAAAAGGAATTGAAACACCACAGAAAAAAAGAAATAGATGCATTTTGAAGAAATATCTATGAAGACCCTGTGGAATATAACAAAAATGATAAATGGATAGAAGAAATAAATGAAAGAATAAGAAGTTCAAATGTACAAGATATGCAATGGGATGAAGTAACGACCAGAGATATTGAAACAAAGTTAAGAAAAGGTCCTAAATGGAAAACCCCAGGATCAGATGTAGTACCTAACTTCTGTTTAAAAGTATTAACATCTTTACATGAAGAGTTAGCCATGAGTAAAAACTATGTATATGTACACCCCAAACAGATGCCAGCCTGGTTAACATCAGGAAAAACAATACTCCTATTTAAGAGTGAACCCGCAAGCTATCCAAACTTTATTCCAATAACTTGCCTTCTGACGATGTATAAACTATACACTGGAATTGATGCCAACAGAATTTAGAAAAAAACTCAATCATGGCAACAGAACAAAAGGGTAATAAAAGAAAATCACATGGAACAAATGATCATTTGATTTTAAATAAAGTCATAATGGAGAACTGTAAAGAGGGGAAGAATCTAAGTATGGCATGGACAGACTACAAAAAAACATCTGACAGTATCCCACATGCATGGATAAAAGAGTGATTAAAAATGTATAAGATACACTCTACACTGATCAATTACATTACACTGACCATGAAACAATGCAAACCACTTTGCAGTAAAGCCATGATAAAGGACAAATTATTATTCCAGGGATAAAGATTCAAAGGTGTATATTCCAGGGTGACTCTCTGTTATCACTGCTCTTTTGTCTTGCCCCTAACCCATTAAGTTGTCTACTTAACAGATTAGGTCATGGCTATAATTTGGCTAGCAGAAAATAACAATGCGTAAAGACTTATATTCCTTTTATAGATTATTTAAAAGTGTATATCAGATGAGGAACTGAAAGCACAACTGCAAGTGGTTAAAACATTTTCAGATGATACAAGAATGTCATTTGGTCCTGATAAATGTGCAAAGGCATCCATTAAGGCAGGAAAGCTGCAGCACCAAGAAAACATCGGTTTGGGACAGGAATGTGATATAAAAGAACTTGAGCAAGAGGGAGTATATAATTATTTAGGAAATGATGAAGGATCAACAATAAAACATGAACAAATGTGAATAAAACTTACTAAGGAATATTTTAGAAAACTTAATACTAAAAATAGCACTGATATTCAGAAACAAAGTCCCAGTTATAAAACAATTTGTTCTTCCTGTTCTAACTTACAGTTTTGCAGTGATTGTTTGGCTCCAAATGATTTAGGATAGTTTGGACATTTAAACAAGACAGATGCTTTATGCTTATCGTATGAGTTATAAAAATCAGTGCATACCGAGAGTATACATTCCCCATTCTGAAGGAGATATGGGCCACGTCAAAATTGATTACATTTATAGATCTGCAATAGATGGACTGCATACATATCTGCTGACATCCCAAGACCCAAACATAGTGAAAGTATTGAAACATGAGGAGAACAAGTTTAAGATGACTTCCCTGCTTAGTTTAGCAGAAGCATATCGGCATCAAGCAGGAATGGAAATCAAACAAAAAGTAGATAGAAATCAGGTTTCACCCGAAAGTGCCAAAAACAAAAGAAAGAATACAAGGTGAAGGATCAGATGAGAAGGCAAGAATTGTGGGAAAATGCATAAATAGTCTTGCATAAATAAAAAACACTTGGAACAATCTCATGCTGATCAGGATCAAATGTGGGAATGGTTAAGAAGAGGTGAATTTAAACCAAAAGATGAAAAGTTAATACTGGCAGCCCGAGATAGTTGGCTACATACAAGCTGGTTTACAAAGTCCATTGAACATGTGGGAGAAACAGACAAATGTAGGTTTTGTAAAACAGAATTAGAAACAGTTGTACATCTTGTTGCTGGTTGTGATATACTAATGGCGGAAAGACTGTATACTGAAAGCCATAATAATGTAGCAAGACTGTTACATTGGGGATTGCGCAAACATTATAATACTGAAGTAGCTGAAAAGCACTGGAAACATGAGCCACAAAGCATAATAGAAAATGATGAAGTTTATATCAGATGGAATTATCCATTACCAACAGTTCGTAAAATAGATGCAAAAAACCCAGATATAGTAGTCCATGAAAAGAAGACAAAAGTAGCGTTGATTATTGAAATTGCTACACCTAGTGACTACAGCATCTTACGTACAGGGAGACACAAAGTCATAAAAATACTAGAATTTGCAGACAGAAATGAGGGCAATGTGGATGAAAGATACCCAGACAGTTCCACTAGTAGTAGGAGCAATGGGTCTTATAAAAAATAATTTACAATCGGAGATAGATATGTTACAAATACGTTTACTATCAAAAGTTTAAAATGCACTTCATTGTTTGTTCAATACAACAAAATATAACATTGAAAACCAAAATGTATTTACATCAGCATGCTGAATATCCTTTCTCCAACATCCGCAGTCGATATTATTCAACATAGCAGAAGGTGACGTCAGACCCAGGATATGCACTTCAGTGTGGCGTGAGAATTTCACATCTACAGCACAAATTTTGGGGTTGCACCCTCCCACACCCCCCTGCAAATTATATATATACTAACTCTGAGATTGCACTACAGTGAGGAAAAGGATCAATTTTTTGATCCTCACTGTACCACGATCTCCACTCACAATGCTGAACTCATAATAATGAATCACGCTTTTCTTTCATTATTATGAGTTCTTAATATTCTAGTTTGGCATTGTGAATCTGTGCAACTGTACTTTCCATCAACTGATGTTCAATAAACTGCATTTCAAGCATTTGATAGTAAACTTGCTGTTACATGTAACTCCATATGAATTGCAGAAGGAGTCATTACAGGGTACATTGGGGGTGCTGTGAAGAGCACTTTTGGCTAACATCAAAGATTGAATCAATACTAATTTCATGAAATTTAATCAGACTTTGACTTAGGAATGTGATCCAGTCCTGTCATGGTTTTAGAAACCCAAAAGGCTTGGAGAAAAAAAAAAGAAAAAAAATGGGGGCCAAGCTGTCGTCTGTATGAGCCTGCATCCCTTCCCAGACTAAGCATACTCCTTTGTAAATTAGCCTTGCAAGTCTGCCCTTCAACCACAAAAAAATGACTTGTCCTACATGCACTCTTTCTCCCAGTACATGTGCCAACTTTCCAAATCCTTTTTTCAAGATTTCTTATAAATAACTTTGTTCCTAAATGTAACAAGTGAACTGTATCATTGCTGTAAAGTTCTGGTGATATTAACATTAGTGTGGTTCACTAAGCAACTCCCTAACTAAATTATCCATAGCCTAATGAATCTGCTGGTCAACTTCCTAAGCCTTTCTACTGTTTGATGTCATTTGTTCCTCACCAGGCTGGCCTTTACAGGTTCATAGGTAGGTACTAGGCTATTTGCCCGAAGGCATTTATAAGCCAAGCCAGAATGTGTTGGCTTTTGTTGCCCACTTATATTAGTTCCCTGTGCTTCTGTCCAGCAGAGCCATTGAAGTGATCCCTGGGGTAAATTTTCTGTTTCCCATCCACTTGTCAAGGTTTCTTTTGAAGAGGATTAGCAAGGAGCTCTGCCTAATGTAGATTGGGATCTTGTTCCAAAGCATGGGAAGTCTCTGGGACAGGAAACTATCCTTCCAGCATGTCCTATTAATTGTTGCGGTGAGGTTTAGATCCTTAGAGCATGTGGCTCGAGGGGATAAGGTTTTCTTTAGGTGGAGCATGTCCATCAATTCTGGGTTGGACATGGCCTTGTATGTCAGGCAGAGATCACCTCTGAGTAGGCGGTATGCAACTGAATACAGCTGGAGTTTCTTCAATCGAGCTGCATAGGGCATCTGTTTGAGGCCAATGATCCTCTTGGTGAGGTACTTCTGTGGTCTTTCCAGCTGTTGCAGGTGTCTTGTAAGGTACATCCCAAATGGTGAGTTGTACTCTATGTTGGGTCTGATGAGTGATGAGTAGAGGGGCACAATGACCGCTTTTGATCTGGATGCGAACCCTTTTGTGATTAGGTGGACCACAAAGAAGGATTTCCTAACCACTTTGGTAATGTGATTATCAAAGGAGAGATTATTATTTACTTGGGTCCCCAGATCCATTATTATGTCTTCCATATTTAAAGGACTACCACATATGTGGTAGTTTGTGAGTACTTTGTTTTTTCCAAAGGGGATGACTATGCACTTTTTGGCATTTAGCTTGAGGCCATGGTTTTGACACCAGGTATCTGTCTCAGTGAGACCCATTTGGAGGATGTCTGTGTCAGCTTGAGAGTCAGTTAGAGCCCCCAGTTTTGCAGTCATCTGTGAACTTGGTCAGCCATAGTCTTCCTGTGCTTGCCTGTTCCTCTGAGAAGTATATGCCGAACAGGAGGGGTCATAAGACTGAGTGGGGAATGCCACTTCTAACTGATTTAGAGTCGGACCTACCTCCCACAACTCTCACTATGTGGGTTCTGTCTGTGAGCCAGTTGGCAACCCATCTTGTGACGTAAAGGTTTATGTTCAGGCTGGTGAGCTTGTCTGTAATACCAGAATGGGGAATGGTGTCAAAGGCCTTTGCAAGGTCTAGGTAGGCTGTGTGTACCACCTTTCCCTCATCTATAGCCTTTGCATTTGAGTTTTATCTGACCACACAAGCTTTATGTTTGGCCATTTCTGTCTGATTTGCCCAAACCATTGACAAATTCTATTTTTGAGGTACAGCAATGGACTACTTGTAATATTATTCTCCCTGTATGCAATAAAATGACACCTGCCTCAGGTAATGACTCATAATACTCTGTCAAAGCTGCCGGCAGGTGTCTCCACTGCATTCCTCTCCTTCCCAACCAGTGAACCTCCATTACGTATTCTTTGAAATCCACGTTTCTCCTTGTTTCACCCACTTTGCTGGCCACATGGTGCAAAAAAATAATGCCCCAGAATTCATACTTTGACTGACTGCTTTATGATAACCTGCAAAAGAGGATACTGATTAGCCATCATGATTTGGCATATCTTCTGCATGCTTGCGATCTCTACTGATCTAGGCACATTAATTCAATTTCTGATGCTCCTTTGCATGGGCATGTAAAGCATTTTGAAGAAATGTATTGTTAATTTGCTATTGTCAAGAACCAGCCTCCCTATAGCCTTTGCAGGACTGCCCTGAATTGGTAACTAGATAAGGAAGCATGAACTTTGTGACACAAAACCAATGTGTCACTCTCAGACATATCACCTGGTATTTGCTAATCCATCTAGCTATGTCCCCCTATATATTTTGGGGGCTTGAGCCTTTGTCATTCTTCTTTTCCTAAATGTTCTGCTTTACTCTTCCTCAGATATAGCCATACCCCAGATAAATATCCCTGGGCTCTAGCACCCCTGAATGGTTGTTAAGATTTGTGCATTGCTGCCAACTTTTTGGCGTTTTCCAACTTGCTAAACTTGATATCTGTATTAGGAACTGTATTTAGAACACATCTAGAGCCTGTTTACTGCATTTCCTGTGTTGTACTTATTTTAAAATTGTTTTTTTCTTAAAACTTGCATTTTACCTGTCTCTGGCCTAGCACTCAAGTGTGGGGTCATTTATTGCACTGTTCTAACTTGTTGCTACTTGTGTATCTCTGCTTTCTTTAAACAAAACAAAAAAAAAACAAAAATATCTTGCTTTTTTCCCACTTTCTGAGATTTTAAAAAAAGTTCAGTTACAGAGTTGCTGTTCTGAACTGTTTGTAAGTTTCTTGGAGGCCATTGCTTGCTTGGGCTAAAGGGAAGTCTTTGTGTTCATCAGTGGCAGTGGTAAACACTGAACAGCCTGCCTGCTCATGTGGGAGTGGTTACTGCCTAGAAACTGTAGTTTTATTGGCCATTTTGGGTCAATTCAAAACTCCTTGATCCCCCTCTCTTAAAACCCTCTTTTGCGCGTTTTTGCGCATAGCGCAGCATCAGGCAGTGCTGCTTAATCAGGTTTAAACTATTCCCGGCTCCACAAAGTCTTCTCTTCACTTTTTCCCTTAGAACTGTTCCAAATCTCAAAGTAAGCACTCTATTTTCCTTCTAAAACCCAGCAGTAGCTAGGATAAGTGTCTTATAAGTAAGCACTAATAAACTAAAACACTACACCCTCTTATACTCCCCTTTAAGTACTTGGCTCCCTATTGGTCCTTTTTGATCAAGTCAAAAAGTAATTCCTTATACTATTCTGGCATGTCCAAAAGTCAGTTTCAGGTTTACTCTCCAGTCCAGCTGGTGAATATGGGAATCTTGAGGCAATGTTACAACTGCCTTATGTACACAAACCACCCTCTCCTCTTCCCAACAAGCTCATATATATGTGAGAGATGCAACTATATAGCCAAACTGAGATCTTTCAACATAGTACTGGCACGGTCAGTCTGGAGGGGAAGGTAATCACACACACCACACATCCAGTCTCACATAGACCTATCACAACAGCAAACCAAACACATAAACACACAAAAACATACTCGGAGGCTCTAAATAAAATTCTGCCCAAGCAACACAGACCTCCAAAGCAGACATCCAAGCAACTGCTACCCCACAACAATACCCACATATCACATAGTTCACAAAGTCAGTGTGCCACACAGTCACAGCCCTTAAGGCTAAACAACACACCTAATACACTTGTAATAGGTGACTCTATTGTCAGACACAATGACGTCCCTCTCACCAGACTGAACAAGGAGAAGGTCACTGTAAGCTGCCTGTCGGGTGCCAGGATCCACTACATAACACAAGCACTCAGGTCACTCCAAAGCAAGTACAAATATGACTCCGTCATTGTCCATGCTGGTGTGAATGACCTGAGACATACCTCCCTGGATTACATGAAAAGAGACATAGAGGAGCTCTCTGATCATGTGGCCCAGACCGGTATGACTCTGACCTTGAGTAGCATCTTACCCTCACCAAGAATGATACCACAGTATAAAGACAAAATGATCAATTTCAACAATTGGTTAAGGTATTGGTGCCACTCAAAGGGGATCCAGTGTCTGTCAGCCTGGGATGACATGCTTGACAAGCCACGTTGCTTCACTAGGGACGGCTTGCACCTGTCACCCCTGGGTTTTCAAATACTTGCCAAGGCTCTTGCCACCCCCATAGTGCCTTGTTTAGGCAAGGCTCAAAAGACAAACCCAACTCCTTAGACAACACAAGGAAAAAGAAACTAAGGGTAATGCTGCTCAACTCCAGAAGTCTAAACCTCAAGATGCACGCACTCGAGGCTCTCCTCAGTATGGAGAATATTGATATCTGTGCAGTAACAGAAACCTGGTTCAAGGCTCCCGAGAGCACCCCAGCCCTACCAGGCTATACCTTATACCATGTTTTTCGGCCCCAAAACTCGGACCGAACCACAAGAGGAGGGGGAGTATCCATATTCATCAAAGATACCCATACCTTCAGGCTAGTGGCACTGCATGAAGCATCTGAGACCATCCATGTGCAACTAACAGTGGGCAAAACTGCCTTCCAGTTTGTAGCCTGCTACAGACCACCCTCCCAAACTCAGGAACCTCACTCAGCTTTCCTGAAGACACTAGAGAATATGAAAGTCTTTCCAAACACCATTATGTTGGGTGACTTTAACTACCCAAACATAGACTGGGAGCCCTACTCAAGCCCTAACACACTAGCCCAACAGTTCTTAGAATTTATAAACTCAAATGCTATGGAACAACTGGTCACCACTCCCACAAGAGGAGAAAACATATTGGACCTGATCATCACCAACATGGGGACTCTATGTTCCATACTAGAAGTATACCCCTCATTGGTAAGATCTAACCATAAATTAATCACTATGGACATCCATATCCCATCCCCACCCCCAGCAAAGGAAACCACAGTCAAAAACTTCTCAAAAGCAAACTTCCCACATCTCAAAACTGAGGTGGAATCCTTCAAAGCCCCAGGGCCAGTGGAAAATATGGCCCAAACCACAGAATCCTTTACAAATGCATTCTATGGATACCTACAGGAATGCATGGATCATGCTATCCCAAATAAAACCAAGACACACTCCTCCAAAGGCAGGAGACCTGTCTGGTGGACCCCACCCATAAATAAGCTGTACAACTGGAGGAAGCTACTACATGAAGCAACTCTGATCAGTACTAGCAAGAAACTACGATCCCTCATAAAATCTTCTAAGGCCAGCTTCGAAACAAAAATTGCACAAGAAGCTAAAGATAATCACAAGGCCTTCTTTAGTTATGTCAGAAACCTGGGTGGAAACTCCCAGATATGCTCTGAGTTAGTGCAAAATGACAAAAAATACACTGAACCCACAGACATTGCCAACATCCTGGCAGACAGGTTCACAAAAACTTCCCCCCTCCCCAAATGAGCAAATGACTGTCCCAACAGAGTGTAGCCTCCCTGATATCACAGATGCACAGGCGAGAGCTGCCCTCTCCAAAGCAAAAAACACAGCATCAATGGGACCGGACGGTGTCCTGGGCTGCATTTTACATGAGCTCCAAGAAGAGCTGAACCCTCACTTAAAATCACTGTTCAGTCTCAGCCTTACAACAGGATATATACCCAAAGAATGGCATAAAGCAACAGTGGTCCCACTCCATAAAGGTAGTGCCACAACGGACCCTGGAAACTATCGCCCTATAAGCCTAAATAGCCTGGTCTGCAAAGCTATGGAGCGTATCATCGTGGAACTCATAAACAAAGACATTGGGAACCTCCAAACACTGGATTCTACCCAATTCGGCTTTGTTAAGGGCAGATCCTGCCTCTTGAACCTGGTCAATTTCTTTGAAACAGTCACCAAGGCCATAGATGAAGGGAAGGTAGTCCGCATAGCCTACCTTGACCTTGCAAAAGCCTTCGACACAATACTCCCCCTCGGGCATCATAAATAAGCTCACCAGCTTAAATATCAACCCCTATGTCACAAGATGGGTTGCAAACTGGCTTAGGGATAGAACCCACATGGTCAGAATTGCAGGTGCCAAGTCATACTCTAAACCAGTTTCAAGTGGCGTCCCACAAGGCTAAGTCCTGGGACCTCTCTTGTTCAGTATATATTTCTCTGAGGTACAGGCTAACACAGGAGGACTATGGCTGACAAAGTTTGCAGATGACTGCAAACTGGGGGCCATAATCGACTCACCAGCTGACACAAGCATCCTCCAAAAACATCTCACAGAGAAGGATAACTGGTGCCAGAGCCATGGCCTAAAGCTAAATGCCAAAAAGTGCATAGTCATCCCCTTTGAGAAAAACAAAGTGCCCACAAATTACCACATAGGTGGTAATCCATTAAGTATGGAAGAAGTAATTAGGGATTTGGGCACCCAAGTAGATTGCAATCTCTCCTTTGACAATCACATTGCCAAAGTGGTTAGAAAGACATTCTATATAGCCCACCTTATCACATCTAGATCAAGAGAGGTCATTGTGCCCCTCTACTCATCACTCATCAGGCCCATGATTGAATACAATGCCCCATTTGGGATGTACCTTACCCGACACCTGCTATAACTAGAAAGACCCCAAAAGTACCTCACCAAGAGGATCAAAAGACTCAAACAGATGTCCTACGCAGTTAGGCTAAAGAAACTCCAGCTCTATTCAGTTGCTTACTGCCTACTCAGAGGTGATCTGTGCCTGACGTATAAAGCCATGTCCAACCCAGAATTAATGGACATGCTCCACCTCAAGAAATCCAAATCCATCAGAACAACACTCTCCAGTGAGTTAAACCTCAGCACAGAAATAAATAGAACATGCTGGAGGCACCTTCATATGCCAGAGGCTCTCCTCACTCTGGAACAAAATCCTAATACATGTCAGACAGAGCCTCTCAATGACCCTCTTCAAGAAGAATCTTGATGTTTGGATGGGAGATCATAAATTTACCCCTGGGATCTCTTCTGTGTCACTGCTAGACAGAGGCATGGTAAACTAACCTTAAATGGGCTATCTTCTGTGACCTACTATACAGAGGCACAGTCAACTAATCTAAGAAGGGTGGCGAAAGCCAAACACACTCTGGCTAGGCTTGTAAATGCCCTAGGGCAGATAGCCTAGTATCAACCTATGACCCTATGAACCTATGAACACTTACTGCACCACATTATCTCACATATTTGGAATGCCACCACAAAATGCTATTAAGTATGCCATCCAAAGCAGTCACATTCATACTCTAAATTACATAATTCTCTCAGAACTCCCCATAGCTGTTCAAAAATGTTTGGCCCAATGAAATGATTCTCATCAGCACTCCTGACTTTTATTCTCTCCCAGACTTGGAGTATCTTTATAACTGTAAATGCTTGCTTGATGTCCTGCCACCCTCATGATCTTTGGTGCCAACTAATTGCTGCCAAGTGCACACCTGCACCACCCCTAGGCATGACCTTCTTTTTTAAACTAAAATGTAACTTAATAGCTGTGGTACTGGTACTGGTACTGGTACTGGCCATTGTACTTGCCACCCCTCATCAGCCCTTGTTTCCAAAATGGACATTTCTTATACAAGGTTTTTGTACTTGGATGCAATGAATTCTGTATCATGCCCCATATCCAGTTTTCATTAGGTCCCAAAGGTGTTGTGGAATCCCATGAGGATTCAGGTCTGCTGCTGGAACCAGTTGTGTAAACCTGTCCCACCTAAAATGAGAAAGAGAGTCAGCAATATAATTCTCCCTTGCTTGAATATGCTGTCCTCTGAATATTATAATGTGCTGCATGCATTTCAGTACAAACTGTTTTGCTTTTCTCTTTCGGTTGTATTCTTGATTATCCCTTACGCTCAAGCTTACACTCCTGCTCCCCCCTTCATCTCATTCTCTTTCCTATTCTACGCCTGTTTTTTTTTAATATGTACTAATATTTTTCTATTGAAACATTTGAATGCATCATTTATGTTAAGCTCTATGTAAATGCAGTTTCCTGTATTACTGTATTATATTTGTACCATTATGTATATACACGGTTACCTGTATTCATGGATTTTATATATTAATACCATTTGATGTAAAATTGTTTTGCTGTTACTGCATAACACAGACAGAGCCTGATCTACCCTGGTAAACAGATATAAACAAAATGCAGTAAAATAACTAAAACCCTGTAACTTCTTTACTTGCTTTGTGTTGCTAGTCCACCTACGTGCTTACATGACTAGATGAGTATCCTCGTATTTTGTCCCTAAATATATGTGCTTGTCCTACAACACTTTCTCCCTGATGTGAACTGCCCCACTTAGATGCCATCCTATACTAATTAGCATTCCTTAAGTGAGAACTCTGAAAACTATTTCCTGTTTGAATATTTCCCAAAAATGGATGCCGCCTGCTGCACCTGCAAATAGTTAATTCGATAACTATACATGACATGTTATCTTGTTCTTAATGTAAAACTATATTGCTATTAATAGAGGATCTACTGTACTTTCCCTCCGAAACTTGTTAGCTCTTCATAGCTGCTGGCAGAACACTGTACCACCAAGTGTACAGGATAGTGAAGCAACTCTCCCATTGCCCACTCCATTTTGTTTCTTGATACGGTTTATTATCAACTACCTAGTCTTAAACTCAGTTAAGGGGCTCCATTATGACATGTCTGTAAAGAGTAACACTGGAATCGTCTGCTGTCCCAACAGTATTCACTTTAACCTTTCAAGGTACAGCTGCCAAACCCTAAGTTAGACTTGGTACTTCTCTTTCAGTGCATTATTATTAATCAAGTGCCAACTGAGTGAGTGCCAGATGTACCATACCCATAAATGTGGTGTCCTCTGTCAGTCAGTAGCAGGATATTCCCAATCATGCAACACCCTTCTCACACGGACCTTCAGCGTACACTTCCTGCAATAGCAATGACCAAATCTATTACATTACTTTTAATTCTAGATAGTACTGCACAGTTTCCTTGTTCATGGTCCAAAAAAGTGGAGACTAGAAAATAGCTTTGTGGGATGTTAGTGGCATTTTTTAGTCTAGAGCAAATATACCAGACCTTAGCAGAAAATAGGCTGACCCTCCCCCCTCTAAAATGGAGGAAGAGGGGAATAAAACCCTAGACTGAAAAAATAGCCCATTAACAACACGCCGTAGTTACCAATTGCCTTGTAGCACCTTCCATTTCAAAACTTAACTATTTCCTGCAAACTAAGCAAACCTACCCCTCCGCACTGTACCTGTGCATATGCAGAGTGACAGAGTGGGGAGGGGGGAACAATCTGTTGCTGTTTACTGTTCTGTCACTTACATTTATTTAGTAATTGATTTCTCTGCCCCAGCAAATTAATTTCCTTCCAGTGTGTAGATCCAGCCACAGGAGTAAATATATACTCTGGCCAAACAGGCCTCAGTTAATTGCAGCTTATGTGCTAAGCCTAAAACCTGCCAATTGTTTATCCTGTTAACAAGTTTGTCCAACAATCTCACCTTAATGACCACCATCTAAAGCTGAGTGGCATAATATAGTGCTCCTGGATCATCTTTCTACTTGCAGCCTAATAGAACACATGAGCAATGCATGATGAAATACACTTATTTCCTTCCGCTAAACATTTTATCTTATTTCAACCAGAAACACCCCCCACACACACACACACTGACCACTGCTGGGCCTCAGGTATTGCCTGCAGCAATTATTCCACCTTACCATACTGCAAAAGCTGACTTCTGCCTTATCAAGACTTCATTTCCACCCACTTTCACACCTTGATTACCCTTGATCAGTTCTGCTGAAACGTAATGAATCTGTCTGTTTACCTTTAGAAGTATAAAACATATCTTTAGTTTACTGCAGTTTGCTCAAAACAGGAGTTTTTATATTATTATTATTATTATTATTATTATTATTATTAATATTATTATTTCTAGGTCAGATACTACTCCAAATGAGAACTTTGGTCTCCATGTACTGATTTGCAAAATCCAGCCACTACGAAGTACAATTACATTTCTTGACTGATCTGCTACTGTACACTGAAATTATTCCTCTCAGCCTCTTGGAGCAAAAACATCTGGACAAAACTATAAATAAAAGTGGGACAAAGGCCCCAAAATAGGGGCAAGTTTTAAATATTGCTCTTACAAACTTAGAAAGTTGATGTAATAACAGGTTTTGCATTAACATGAATTTTCTGAAGGTTATGAATCTGAAACTTAAATCTCTGTCATTATTTTCCATCTTCAGTCCAGAAAACCACTATTTATGAAAAATGGACAAAAAAATGAGGCAAAAAACTGGACATTCTGTGAAAATCTGTACAGTTAAGAGATATGATGAAATGTGATTTATTTGTGTAAGCTGCTGTTGTGTGGTATCAACTTTATTTACCCACCCCATTGGACAGGTCATCAGAATGCATATAGCCCTGGCCTATGCTCCCTGAAAAGCGTCAAATAAATATTTGCTGAATAATATATAAGTGATTCAAAGATGTTGACAATCTGTCTTAACATGCTGTTACTGAATAGCATTTATCATACAATAAAAGCTAAACAGTACACCCGGTATAGCTTAAATTGCATAACAAAACAACGTTACACAACCAAGTAGATCCCACCCAAAGAAAATGCTAGATTGACACCCCCCCCCCCCTTTTTTGAATATAATTTTTTTTTTGCCTTCATTTTTCACTGTCCCCCACACACAATTTTGACTTTCTCCTAACTCATTGATTACTATAGTCGGTCCATAATGCCAGATGGTAAGAGTTTCATACATCTTACCGCACACTGATTCAGACACTGTGTGTCCTATTAACTTTTTATGTGAATTACATCAATACTTATTCCCAATATTTTGTCTTTTGTCTCGCCATCAAGTTTGACTTTGCCCAGTTTTCGTTAGCCAAGAAGTTGAGTGGTATTGTATAAATTTCTACCTTTCAAAACAGAAGATCTTCTGTCCATCAGTTTGGAGATATTTTTGCCATTTAACTGACACAAATATCTTAAGGCAAAGACTTGTATCTTAGTGCATTTGCATGTTTATAAACAAAACTTACAAGAATATGTTGTACTACTGCAGTAGGGCTGCTGTTCTACGTAATTACAGAGCATCTAGTTGAGTTGTTGAGTTGATTCCAGGCATCTTTTTGTTGTTCCCAACACTCAGGCTCCAAACCAATCATTTTACATTAAGAGTGTCAGGACAGGGCTGATTTCACTCATATGAGCTGGAAATTACTGGTACAGAGCTCATTGTGTGCTTATCTGATTGGTCTGTGGGCTTAGGTAGTGTTATACTTGTTTGCATTTGTGTGAAGCTGCTCTTAGAGCAGCGGTGGTTTACGGTGCCTTTTACAGACATGAAAATTGAAAGTTCTCTATAAAACTAACTTGGAACTTTACCCCAGTTCTGCATCACTCAGCAGGCAACATGTACACATTTAGTTGGAAATGTTTTTGGTTAGCAGCACCTTATCTTAGCACCCAGAACTATCACTGTATAGTGAGCAGTTAGTTTAGGCACTGAGTAGCATCACAGACTCCTCACCTTGTTCCATTTATATACACCCACCACTCATATCTCTTGTAAGTATATTAACACCAGCATCAATGTATGGGCACTTTCCCACCATCTCTGTTTCCAGTTGGAGGACATGGGCATCAGGTGGCAATTTTGCAATTGCCTCATGTACACTGACAACCACTTAATTCTTAAACAAATGAACACAGTATATGAGAAATGTACTTACACATTGTCATTGGAGGCCGGACTCTCATATAAAGACAGAAAATGCAACAAATTGGTTGTCAGTGACTCACACACGTGACTCATGGCAGCCATAAAGGACCACCGGCTTAGACCTACATATGCAGAGGTGCTCACATGTAGCTATCCCAAGCCTCAAAGGCCTCACAGGCAGAGCCTTCAGAAACCCAGCATCCACACAAACAAGACACATACTAGCACAACACTTAAAGCCACATCTCATTGTGTCTCAACTACCAAACCCATAAGGCGAAACAGTTTACAACTCAACATTCTGCTCATAGATCACTCTATTGTGAGACACACAGATGTCCCCCTTAAAAGGCTGGGAAGAGAGGATTACAGTTAGTTGCCTGCCAGGGGCCAGGATCCAGCAGATCATGCAAGCTGTCATATCACTCACCTCTAAGTACCAGTATGACTTTGTTGTAATCCATGTGGGAGTGAATGACCTGAGACATACCTCCTTGGACTATATGAAGAGAGACATGACTGAACTCTTTGAATATATGTCACAGGTAAGTACGCACCTAACATTGAGCAGAATTCTACTGTCTCCAAGGATGATGCAACAATATAGACAGAAAATGATTTACTTTAAAATTTGTCTTAGCTAGTGCTGTCATTCCAAAGGGGTCCAATATTTGTCAACCTGGGTGGATGTGGTTGACAGACCATGCTGCTTTGTCAAGGATGGTCTCCACCTGTCAACTGTAGGCTTTCAGATATTGGCTAAAACATTATCCACCCCTTGTCTGCCTTTTTTAATCATTGCATGAAAAAGACAAACCTTCCCAACATAACAAAAGATACTCAGGACAAACTAAAGTGTTGCTGCTCAGTGCTAGGAGTCTCAACAGGAAACTGCACTTCCTGGAAGTGCTTCTCACTCTGAAGAATGCTGACATATCTGCAGTTACAGACACATGGTTTGAAACCATAGAAAGCACTCTGGGGGGGTGTGGCCAAGGATGAACACAGGATAGCAGCAGATTTCTTCAGCTCCACCAATTTCATTACATTGACAGGAATTAATTACTTAAAAAATTAATTTTTAAGTAATTTTCTTTCTAAATATGTTTGTTTTATATAGTTCTTGAACTATATCTAAAAAAGAAAGGAAATCTTAATAATATTCCTGTCAGAAATTACTTTGGAAATTTTCCTGTCAGTTTATCAGTCTAAAATGAGTTCCAGTAAGACAAATTCTCAAGACTCCAGCATCAAGAAAGAACTTCAGTCTCTGATAATTATAGTCCAGCAACTTACTGCTAAGATGGATAAAATTGGTACTAAAATAGACACTTTCATAGAAAAAACTACAAAACAAATAGACTTGTTACATATGGACCTGCAACAACAGAAGATCCAGATGACAGGCATAGAAGAAGCTGTGAATGACATGGAAAAAATTGTTTTTTGTATATCTGACTGCAAATGGGATCCTAATATGGTTTTAAGCCTATCGGAGGTGATATGTTGATATTTACTATGTCATTGCACCTTGTGAATGTAAGGTAATGGCTGTATTGTTTACGCTGCAGCCGTTTGACGATTAAGAGCTGCCTTTATGCATATATGTAAATAATTATATTGAGCCGTGCAACTCAACTGAGCCCCGTATTTGGGTAATGACCGTTTGGTTTTTTCAGTCTCTGTTTTGACTTTCAGGCATACATTTATATTGTTTTAACAGGGAACTATGTTAGATATGTATTTTGTATATGCTAGTTAGATAGATTGTTATGTGTAATTTTTGTTCTGTGAGATCCTTCTGCTTGATTTATATTTGCTGATCTATCAGCCTTCGTAGTTGAAATATGTGAACAGTTGTTTGTATTAATAATTTTATGGGGAATGGCATATGGCAATGTATCATGCTATTATGTTTGAAGAAGTTTTATTGTTGTCTCTAGTGCATTATGTTGCCTAAACATTTTTTGCCGTTGAGCT